>NC_056736.1:599034132-599336001 GCF_019279795.1 Protopterus annectens
TTTATCATGTTTTATCATTCATTTTCATAATGTAGCTGCTTTGATTTTATTAAGCATTCGGGACGTGTTTAATGTATGTGTGAATGAAGCATTTTTACAAAGTTTGCCAATTTATTTTTAATGAGACATTTTGTGAACACTTATTCCTGGAAGTAGCAACCTGAATGAATCTGTATCAGCATTTCTAGCATCCTAAATGCTCGACAATAAAATTGTTATGCTCTTCTGATGTTCCACAGATCAGATTTATTTCAAATGTTAACAATATATTAAGGTTTTTACCGGGCTTAGAGATACTGTATTTGTACTAAACTCCATGATGGTTTCCACAAATTAGAGAACACAGCACAATAAGGTCATTATCATGGCCTACTGCTATAAAAAACGCAGCCAATGCACTGTGCTGGCATTTCAATATGAGACAGGCCAAAGGTGAACGGAATATTCAAAACAAAATATGATGTTACTAACACAACCATCAAGTTTTCAAGTATGCAGTATTTTTATGTCCTGTCTTCCTGTTGTTTGTCTTTTAGCTTTTCCTGGTTAGGGGCCACCACAGCGGAACTCTGGTCCGCTAATGATTGGCAGTTGGTTTTTATGGTGTCTAGTTGCCAGCCTGACACCCAACCTTCAGCAAAGGCACACCCATTCACGCATGTCTTTCGGAGGCCACTTGACTGCAGGGAGGACATGCAGACTCCACACAGAAGACACTCCAGCCGAGAATCGAACAGGAGAACCTCTTGCTGTGAGGCAACAATGCTACCACTGTACCAGTCTTCCCTACAGCTCTAAAAAGGTTAAATACCTACAGTCAGTAAGGGCAGACAGCACATGTTAAACAATAAGAAATCAAACAGAAAAATTTATAGGTAATAGGTGCACACTGGGGCCCATTGCTTTGGCCAATCTGTTGGCCGGGGACACATGGACGGTGTTGTCTACAATGGGAACAAGGCATTGGCCGACTCATATGTGGGGGTGTGGGTGGAACACTGTAGTATCCCAAGTAGTCACCCCTTAATCTGTACATCCTGAGCACAGTAATTGAATGCTAAAGACTGCAAAATCTGTAGAAGAGACTGAAATAGGGCCGACTCATGTGTGGGGTCGTGGGTGGACCACTGTAGTATCCCAAGTAGTCACCCCTTAATCTGTACATCCCAAGCACAGTAATTGAATGCTAAAGACTGCAAAATCTGTAGAAGAGACTGAAATACTTTGTGGTGAGTGTTAAATGACAGCATGCAATTAAATGTGAATATTATTCCTTATGATGTAGGAAGTGCTAGTAAATAAATAAAATGTCTGAATGGGAAAGGCAGGCTTCTCCAATATTTGTTAACATGTAGACAGTAATTTTTAAGTGCCTATGACAATACAGGCTGACATAAAGACCTTAAGAAATTAATAATTTGTTCTCTGTGACAGCAGCTAAACTCTTCATAGATCATTCTCACATTGTTTATAACAATGGCAGTAAAGGGCAGAAAGAATATAACTATATATAGCCTTGACTTTTATAAGCATGTATCAGAAATCAGACTGAGAAGGAAAATGAAACTGCAGAGAGCCTTCCCTCCCTTTCTCTTCATAGAAATGCAGAACTAATTATGTCTAATTACAGGCAGATAGATATTTTTTTTACAAAATATTAAATAACAGTCCAAAATACAAAAATAAATATGCCTACAATCCAGGGGCAGGTACAGGTTTTACTGTGCAAAAGTCTGCAAGTAGGTCTGGCTCATGGCATAAAGGTATGAAGCCTTGGCTGCAAGCCAGATGACCCAAATTTCATTAGCATCTTACACACTGGAGAAGCCAAGGAGACAAGGAAAGGAGGTCAGGAATGAGAGGAAAATATTGGCTCATCCATCCTGAAGTTGGGAGGGAGGTGACCTGGCCTGATGCAATGTCAACACCCACAGATGATAGTGGTAAACAACATGTAGTGCATGGGCTGGGTGCATACACTTGGCCAAGCCAAGCTGCATTCATGCAGTAACCGTCATAGACACTGGAATGTGTATATATGTAATGGAAGGTGTAGCAGAGCCTCACACATGGAAACATCCATGGGGAGGGGTTAGGGTTAAGCAGCAAAATCCCTTACAGCTGCCTGGATAATGACCTTCCATAATCAGTTCTCACTCACTGGAAAGGAATACAGCATGTCATTGTAGGACCATGCACAATTGGTAGGCACTTGGGAATAAAAAGAATTAAAAAGAAGAAGAAAAAAAAAAACATGCAGGCAAAGCCTAAATGTGCCAAAGTTGAAACTCCTCAAGTTATTGTCTAGATTTTGTATAGGCCAGCTGTAAGCTGAATTACTATAGGTATCCACACTACAAAGAGAGTAAATGCTATTATTCCATATGTTCATAAGTTTTATTACAGCATTCATGCCAGTTGGCTATCAAAGAATGCTGATTCTGCTGTTAAAGGGTCATGCACTCTATGCCCAAGCCAGATGTCGTCTCTACTTAAAAGACTCCCACAAACTCTGATTTTTACATCCTCTGTGTTGGATCTTAATGGTACAGATTAGTTTTCAAATAGCTTAGCACAACTTTCATGCTATTGTGATGTCAAGCTATGCCACAGGAATAAAGTTTTAATCCAACAGAGCTTGTAAACTCTGATCATGGAAGACTTTGTTAGTACATATTCTTTTGCCATGGATATAAAGACAAGTGAATGGTGTACAGGTTGCATTGTATTCATATACATGAGTAACTGAGATTTGTATCTAGGATAACTATTTTAGTAATTTTTATTCAAACTCAAATTTTCACTTGATCTAATATATGTACACAGAAGTTATTATTGTACTCTAGGACTGTCTGATATCCATTTTATATGGTAGTGCAAGCAGTTCACCTCATGGGTACTGAGATTTTTGATCATGTACTCCATTTCTGTCATAACTCTGTACTTATTAGTTGCACATGTGCATCAAAAGAGAAATTAGAAGAAACAGTTATTCCATGGTCCTTTTACTGAGGTACTTTCTTTAGTGGATTGGCTAGTAGGTATACATTTGAAGTGATTGTTGCTTTTCCAAAATACATACTATTGCATTTAACAAAGCTGAAGTTTATACCAATGTTTTATGCCCACTCACCAGTCAAATTCATGTATGAATTTAACAGAAGAAGATCAGAATCATATTGGGGAATGTTACACTCATCATTGGATTTATTGATCAAACAGATATTGGCTCTAGAAATAGTATAGAATACTTTATTAAATAATACTGGTTCAAGAACTGAACCTTCTGGAATGCCTGGTGAATGAGCAAAATGTTAAACCATGTATCATGTATTATTATGACCTATTAATTAACAAGGACATGATCCAAATTAGCAAAAACTGTTTACCTCAGACTTATAAAGGCATTTGTATTACTATGATTCTAAACAATAACTTCACATGAGAGTCCTTGCTTGCTTGAGTCACGCACTATACAACCAAACAACTTGGTCATGGGAGATTTCAACTATCCTTCTATTGAGTGGGCAATATGCATGAGCACAAGCTCGATCACCCTGAGGTTCCTGGATTTTTTTAATACAGATGCTCTGGAACAGTTAGTCTGCACCCCACAAGGGGCTCAAATGTTCTGGACTTAGTACTCAACAATATGGGGGTCACTGCACTACCCCTTGTGTTCTGCCCTCCTAGTAAGGTCAGACCATAAATCTGTGTCATTCGAAGTAATGATCAGACCTGACACCCCAACAGGAGCAATAAAAAGGAGAAGCTTTTCCAAAACAAACTATAGCCTACTAAGCGATGGTTTGAAAAGCTTCAACCCCCCTACTAACACAGTCAACAATGACTACTATGCAGAGGAGTACACAAACCACTTAAACAACTGTATTGATTCTGCTGTACCTGACAGAATCAAAACCAAGTCCTCCCATAAAAAACAAGCCACCCTAGTGGACCTCGAGTATAAAGATGTTATATAACAAAAGGAAAAAAAATGATATCTAAGAACAACAGGGAAATTATCCTATAACATCTCATGTTAATATCCTTATACCAATCCTTCCTAAACATATTACAATTTCTATTAGCAAGACCCCACAGTCTTATTTTACTTTGTTATTCCATAATTTCTTCTCTTTCACAATATTGTTCCTTTCAAATCTTTCTTCAGTCTTCCATCACTTTCCATATTGTATTATAAGAATCTCTGATGCAAAACTTATATTACTTCCAGCTTTCTTAAGTAGCATTTTATATAAATTCATAGAGGCTGCATAAACAATTGGATTAATTAGACCTTGTCCACCATCTTCCTGATTCATATACAAAACACCCCTGTTGACAACATTCAATCTACCTCCCCATAAAAAGAAAACTGATTGCATCAACTTTTTTTCTGTTTTAGTTGGAATCATATATACTTTAGCGATGTACCATATTTTATCTAAGATAACTAAATTGAACAAACTGAACTGGCACCTCACCTGTGTGCCCTGTTCACTCAGCCTCACCACAGGCTTTGCCCCTACCAAATGGCGCACTGCTACAGTCATCTGTCTCCATAAAGGAGGAGTAACTACAGAGCCTGGAAATTATCGCCCCATTAGCCTGACGAGTCTGATATGTAAGGCTATGGAGTGCATCATCATGGACCTAATTAACAAGGATATAGGGAATCTCCAAACACTAGATCCCACTCAGTTTGGTTTTGTGAAAGGTAGATCATGCCTGCTCAACTTGGCTGGCTTCTTTGAGTCAATCACCAGTGCTGTGGATGAAGGTAAGGCAGTTCATACAGCCTACCTCGATCTGGCCAAGGCCTTTGATACCATTCTCCACTCAGGAATTATTGATAAACTCACCAAACTAGGCATCAACCCCTATAAAGTTAGGTGGGTTGCAAACTGGCTAACAGATAGAACCCACAGTGTAAAAGTAGCAGACTCCAAGTCAGACTGCTGACCAGTCATGAGTGGAGTCCCACAGTGATCGGTCCTGGATCCTCTCCTGTTTAGCATCTACTTCTCAGAAGTCCAGGCCAACACAGAGAGACTCTGGCTGACCAAGAGCTCACAGATGACTGTAAGCTGGGAGCCATTATTAACTCCCCAAGTAATGTAGACATTCTACAGAAAGGTCTCACTGAGACCAGTGACTGGTGTTGAAGCCATGGCCTTAAGCTTAATGCCAAAAAATGCATCGTCATCCCCTTTGGGAAAAACTCAGTTCCCACTAAATACCACATCGATGGGAGCCCACTGAACACTGAAGGCATTATAAGAGATCTGGGGACACAGTTTGACAGCAACCTCTCCTTCATCTACCACATTGCCAATGTGGTCAGAAAGTTCTTCTATGTGGCATATATCATTACCAAGGGTTTTGCATCCAGGAAGAAGGAAGTCATAATTTCTCTCTATTCTTCCATCATTAGACCAATCATAGAGTATAATGCCCCATTTGGCATGTACCTCACTATACACATGCAACAGCTGGAGAGGCCACAAAAGTACCTCATGAAGAGGATCCTAGGCCTTAAACACATGTCCTACATGGACAGACTCAAAAACTCTGCTTGACTTACAAATCCATGTCTGACTCATCTCTGTTAGAAATGCTACATCTAAAGAAATCCCAGTCCCTCTGCACCACATGCTCCAGGGACCTCAACCTCATTGCCACAATCAACAGAACATGCTGGAGGGACAGGTTCATAACCCAGAGACTGCCCATGCTCTGGAATAGACTTCCCATACATGTCAATCAGAGCACCTCACTGGCCGTCTTCAAGAGAAATCTTGATGAGTGGATGGGAAATGGAAAGTTCACCCCGGGATCACTCCAGTGGCTCTACTTAATAGAAGCACCAGGAACTAATGTTGAGTGGCACAATGCCAGGGCACTTCTATGGGTTAGGCTTGTAAAGGCTTCAGGGCCATTAGCCTAGTACACCTATGAACCTATGAAGACATTCTGAATACTTTCCATAGACTACCTATACTAATAATTTTTTCAGCTCTACTTTTGCAGTGATTGTAAATAACTTTTTTTCCAAATTTAACACCTAACACACTTACTTCTGTATCTACAAATGAAATACATTCTATAACCCTTTCTTTACTCAGGCCACAAGGTTTTTCTTTATTAAATTCTAATCCTACTTACCTCATACAATTGCAAACACATCTAATCATTTTACCTATCCATCTTTCATCCTTTAACATAATCTGCATATGATAAAAAATCTAGGAATTTGCCACACAATCATTTACAAAATATTTTCCTGCTAACATATATTTTATCATCATAACTGCTATTGCATTCATAACTAAAGAAAACAAAATCCCACTCATAGGATAACCTTACCTTTTGCATTTGTCGTTTAGCATTTGGCTAGGCTTGTATAGACCCTAGGGCCAATAGCTTAGTACCTACCTATTAACCTATATCTTGATGATTGGATGGGAGATAGAAAATTCACCCCGGGGATCACTTTTGTGGCTCTGCTTGACAGGGGCACAGGAAAATAATTTTCTTTGGTGGCAAAAGCCAGGGTACCATTTGGCTAGGCTTATATAGGCCCTAGGGCCAATAGCCTAGTACCTACCTATGAACCTATGAACCTATGAACCTCAATCCTCTATATATATTTATTCTTGAAGTTAACCAACCATTAACCAAAATCCTCACTTTAGCATTTTGTATGCAGATTGTAACACCTTCAAAATATTCCCTTCCACACCATGTTCCTTTAAAATGCACAACAGACTATCATAATCAACATAATCAAAAGTATTTTTATATCACCTACTAATAACGTCACATATTTTCTTTTATTTAAGATATCATAGGAAGTTATAGAATCATAGGAAGTTACTAGGCTAATGGCCCTAGGGCCCTTACAAGCCTAGCCAAGTTCTACCCTTATTTCTACAATCACAACTATTGCCTCTGTTCAAGAGGGATACAGGTGGAACCCCCGGGGTGAATTTATGGTTACCCATTCAATCATCTAGATTGCATTTGAAGAGACTCAATGCGGTATAAGACCATCTACTATCTTTACCACATTATTATTTAACTCTTCCAAAATAACCTAGCTCATTAAACTGTCAACAGACACTTTAGAAAATGTTGTCATACCTCAACTAATCTTTTTCTTTTTTTACTTAATTTATAAATCTCTTTAACACATGATTCTACATTCAACAGTATATATTTTCGATTATTCACATTAAGTCCTTCACCATTATCTAATTCAGAATACTTAATAAACTTTTAACTCATTTACCCAAAAATGAAGAAACTTTCTCCTTTTTGCCTTTCAACTAATACTTTTGTTTAAATAACAAACACCATTTTCTTTTATTTTCCAAAAAACTTCCCTTTCATACCTAAAAACTTCTCTGAGTTACCCTCTAAACTACTAAACAGACATTTAATTTTATTTTCATATTTTGCCTTATTTTTCTGATTCAGAATCTAAAATATCTTTTAAATCTTTTCTTTAATACAACCATAAAAATCCCTGGTTGTTTCATGCACACTCCAAATAGATTAGTCTCCCTTTCACAAATATCAGTATCAATACCTTTCACTAACAGTATTTGTAATTCCTTTTCCTTCAGTAATTACATCATTGCTTTAACCACATCCAGTACAAATACCTCTGTGATCAGAGAATCCATTAACAACTTTGCTACCATAAATTTCTATTAATGAATTAGATAGCATGAAGAACACAATCTTTGCACATAAAACACATTTTTATATGTCCACTCTTCTATATTCCATAATTTTAAATTCCTATATTTCAGAAATTCTTTTATTTTCCTAATGTGCACTCCTTCCTTCTTACATTCTTAACCAACAATTCAAACCCCCATTATGTTTATTTTTATATTGACTATCTCATATGCTTTCAAAAACCCAAACAACTCCTCCCTGGCTTTTATAGAAATAAAAGCATAAATTCCTTAAATACCTTAAAAACTAACTTACCTCTTCTAACATAGAATTATAGGAAGTTGCTAGGCTAATGGCCCTAGGGCCCTTACAAGACTAGTCAACTTCTACCCTTATTTCCATGATCAGCACCTATTGGCCCTGTCCAAGAGGGACACGGCCCTGTCCAAGAGGGACACAGGTATAACCTCAGGGTGAATTTACAGTTACCCATCCAATTGTCCAGACTGCATTTGAAGAGGACCATTGAGGTGCTCTCTTTGACATGAAGTGGGAGTCTGTTCCAAAGGTGTGGTAACCTCTGGGAGACAATTTTGTCCTTTCTACAGGTTTTATTAATAGCACATACTAGATTAAGGTCTTTAGAGTGAGTAACCCATGTACCATTTGACTTGTGGATATGCAGCATTTCCAATAAAGCAAGGTCAGAGATTGTCTTATATGCAAGGCAGAGATCACCTCTGAGTAGTATGTATGAAACAGAATAAAGTGACAGTGATTTCAGGACATTCACATAGGACAGATGCCAAAGACCTTGAATTTTCCTTGTGAGGAACATTTGTGGTCTCTCCAATTGCTGCAGGTGCTTGGAAAGGTACACATCAAAAGGGGCATTGTACACAGTTATTGGCCTGATAAAGGAAAAGTACATCAGATTCTGACGAAGTCCTGTTTGTGTTAAGGATAAAAGCACTTAATTGCTTTGGTCATAAATAAATAACTATATCACATGTATTACACCACTCCAAAATCCCTATTCTTTGTACTGTATTCTTAGTACTATTCACATTTACAGAAAACACATATTTTCATTTCCACTTGTATTCATGGTTTCGTAAGTTCATTGCCAATTACTGTGATAGCTGCCTTAATTGGCCATTCTAAGCCTAACTAATTTGCCTCCCAAAAGAGAGAGAATCAGACACTATACCTTGTGTCTGTGAGTCAAACACGTAAACCATAATACCAATCCCCATCCATTAGCTGTATATATTCTTTCTCATCCATTTACTTTATTTTTTGTAGTTGTCTTTTACCTGTTTGCCCATGCAATTCTTTTTTTTTCTTTTACTGTCTCCCATGTCTTCTTCATCAGTTATTTCAGAACTTTCTTCTATGTCCTCTTTATTTTTTTCTCTCATCTAATTGTTATATTTCTACTGCTTCTAAAATGTCTTATCTTTATTTGTTTTCTTTTTTCCTTTTCCTTACTCTTATTTTCATTTTTATAACCAATCTATAAATGTCCAATTTTGTTACAATTATTACATTTCAATTCACATTTTTGCATCATGTCCTATTTCCCCACAAATATAATATTTTCTTTTATAAGTTACTTATCAAGTGTCCTTCTTTTTCATAAAAAATATGTTTTGGATTGTCCCCAGCATTTTACAACACCTCTATTCCCCTCCACAGTTATCATGCTTGGTATATGTATAATTGTTTCCCTTTCTGTTTTTAACACAATATTACAATCCCATTCACCAGTCCATAAACCTCTTTTATCAAAAACCTTTGCAGTGTCCAGTACTTTTTATATAAAGTTTTCAGATGTCCTTTCAAAGTCTATCTTTCTACCTCTGTTCAAAATTTTACATGAATTTTCTTTTTTTTTTTTGTTTCCTTGTTAAATGCTTTTATCACATAAACGTTCCATAGGTTACACCCTTTCTTTTTTCATATTCTCCAGGAAAATTTTCCATTGAAAAAACAGTCTCAAATGTAATGTCATAAAATGTATCTTTGTTAATAAGAATAAATGTTCTTAACTCAAAGGAGCTGTTAAATTCTCCTACATTTCATACTCGTCCATTTCTTTAAAAAAAAACTTTATTGAATCATTCCTCCCTGTATGTATTGTTCCCACAATTCCCATTTTTTCCTGTGTAGTTTGCTCCTCCCTTTTCTAAAGATCTCAGTTCCAGTTGTTTTATTTCTGTTATTACATTCCTTATTTCTAATATAGTTGATTTAGATTTTGATTTCCATTTTCTAGTAGTTGCTTTTTTGGCAGCCACTATAATTAAACACAGCAAGCCCTTACAATGTCTATCCAATTATGATTCTATATCACAGCTCAGAAAAAATCTTCACCCTCGTCACACCAATCCACCCACCCAGCATCTTCGACAGTGCATTCCACAGGGAATCCTTAAAGTCCCCCAGCCTACCGTACTCACAGAAAGTATGTTCAGGAGGACCTCTTCCCTCCCTGTCACACCTCCAACATTTGCTGTCTACCCAAGGAAAAATTCTCTGGAGTTTACTTGTGGTATAAAAATATCAATGTAAACATTCCCAAGCAAAAATCCTAAATCTTCTAGATTTTGTTGCATGTTTGGGAGACATACATATAGCCTCCCATTGTTTATTTGTGAATTGCTTATCCAGTCTCTCTTCCCAATGCTTTCTAACCTCCTTTGATTGATTTTTATAGTTATCATGCAATATTTTACATTCTCAACTAATTATTCCTTTTTAATGGCAGCTTCTGTTCTAGAGTCTACTAAAAACTCTACCAGTGCTGGTCTTTCATTTAAGACCCCCTTATGTATTAGTCTTTACCTATACTCTGATATCAATCCTTGATCAATCAATCAATCAATTAATCAATCCTTGATAGGGAGGGCAATCTCTAACCTGCAGTCCAAATAAATTCTTGGCCCCTTCCCATTATATTACCTTTCCCCCTCTAGTTATTTGCTCACAGCACATTGGTTCCTTTGCCAGTTTTCTCCAATAAATTACAGCCCCCCCTCTTTCCTATTGTCTGTCTCCCTAATTGCAGTCATCTCTATCAGCAGAATCTCCTTTCTCCATTCCCATGTTGACTTAGTTCTTAGAATACTTTCAGCTACTTTATGGATATAATATTCTGTATGATTATTGTTATTCTCCTTAAAGGCATGCATCCCAAATCCCAGTCTCCTTGTTTCTTGAGCTTCACCCCATTTAAACATCATCCCTTTCCACTTTGAATTATAGTTTTCTGCTTGTGCTATGTATACAAGCATTAACTGTGTAGCACTGAAATACCCCTTCAAATTGAATAATCCCAGTCCACCCTGTTATACTGGAAGAATACATTTATCCTACTTGATTTGTCATCTTCCTCTCCCAGATAAAGCTCTTTATTAATTGCTATCCACAACTTCTCCTCTAAGACTAAAGGGATTAAAAATATTCTGACTGTCCCCCTGATTCATGAATCCTCCGTGTAAGACTTAATAAGTCTTACTCGGAGGCTGCAGTTGAACGGTATGACATCAGCATTCCATGAATATGCATGAGGGCACACTGACCCAACCGTAAGTCCTACACGGACCGTGTAAGAAAGCAGGGGGTGTGTCCGACTGCCGAGCAGTCTAAATGTCCACACCCTGCAAGTGTTTAAAAAAAAAGGAAATAAACAAGAGCGAGTCCGCTCAAATGTCCCTGCACCCAACACCTCACTGCCTGATATTGTACACCCCCATCACACATCTAAAATGCATAACCATAAATTTTTTTTTAAATACCCAAAATAGCTGCCCGTATTTGTGCGTGTGTGCATGGGTGTGCCCATTGCTTAGGTACAGTTAGCAATTCTCACATGGAAGAGCATAAGAAAGAATGTTTATGCAAATCACACCAAATAGCAATAGCGTAATGGTAGAGCGTTCGCACAAAGAAGAGGCATTCACAGTTCGAGTCCCACCACTCTCTTTCGTACTTATTTTTTTAAATCAGTATATGGAATAATACCCAACATATATGTTTAAACACAACTAAAAAGCAGTGAAATGGCCAATGTATCAATGAATAAAATAAATATTTTAAAGGATCCCAATATAAAATTGCCCGCAGTTAAGCAGCACTTCACCCAGCGCAATATAATTGCCCATAGCTAACTCGCGCTTTACCCAGCGCAATGTAGTTGCCCATAGCTAAACCGCGCTTTGCCCAGCACAAAATAGTTGCCCAAAGCTAAATAGCGCTTTACCCAGTGCAATCGGTTTGAGCGGAGGTGCGCGCCACACCAACCAGCACACCGTCAGGCAACATGGAGCAACGTAGAGCAAAGTTGCTTAAACACAGCCACACCCCCTAACTTGTCTGGACAGTAGTAAAATAAAATGCAATGATAAGGTTTGAACCCAGGACACTGTGCACCATAATCAAAGTACTGAACCACTAAGCCACGACAGCTTAGGATAAACATCTATTGTTTACATATATATATATATATATAGTAATAAGTGTTTGCTTAACCATTGCTAAGCATGTCTGCAGTCAGCCAAGAATATTCAAGAGCAGCCAATCACAGAAAAGTGCGGGAAATGCGGCATATTTAAGCCGCATAGGCGGGAATACTCGCCATAACTGATTGCAGCTCCCATCTGCAGTTAGAATGTCTGGTGCTGGAGAGGGTACACGCTTTTGAGCGCAATGCTGAGGCATCGAGGAGTCAAGATATATGGTTTGGCTCCTAGTCCATTGGCATGAGACTTGACTCCTGCAGGGCCAGTTCCAAGGAATGGAGTATAAGGCGGAGGCTCGGAACCGTTTGCGCTCATGAACTCACCAGTGCCACAGGCGTCCCTCGGACTGGTGAGCAGGTCCATCACCACCATGCAGACCTGAAGAGGCAGAAGCAGGAACTTCTGAACCAGTGGATCCAGGAGGCCCGTCAAATGCGGGATGCCCCACTACTAAGTAGGTAGCCATGGAATGCAGTATGTAAGATAAGCTAATATAGTCTAAATAATGGATAGGTATGTCTCAATATCCCTTTATTTACTCCACAGCTGCAGGTGCTCGCTCTATGAATCAGCAGGCCTATGCAGATAGGCTGCTAAGGCTGCACCACCAGGCAGGTTAGTAAATATTCTGCATACATTGTTACATGATATATGTGAGTGAGCATGCGAAAAGTGTTTAAGCCCAATAATACAGCAATAAAATGTCCTGATTAAATCCTCTGCATGTACTATTATATAACAAACTTCAGTGAGCCAGAAATTGAGTGTACTAACCCACCAAGCAAGCTAAAATAATTCTGGAATGCTATCCCTGCATGTATTGTCATGACATATAAGTGAGCAGGCCTGCAAAAGAGTGTTGTAACCTATCAGGAAAGGTATAATATGTCCTGAATATGTCTTCCGTATGCACTGTAATAACAAGTAAAGGAGAGAGCCTGTAGAAAAGAGCGTTCAATGTAATTAATAAAGGTATAAAACTTGGAGTGTGTCTGCGTCACTTACTTTGAAATGTTGTTGTACCCTTGCAATAATAAATAGTACTGTTGTATTCGGTGCTGTCAACCCACAGTTGTGCAGTCCCATAGGAAGTGGATGAAGGAAGTGGCAGTAGCTGTGAAGTATAAAACATCCATTCCCTGAATAAATCATTTGCATGTACTGTTACATATCATAAGTCAGATAGGCAGGAACAGAGTGTAGTAACCCATGAATAAAGCAAACACATGTCTGGAATACTATCTTTGCATGCACTGTCATAGATACAACGTGTGTGAGTCTGTAAAACAGTCTTGTAACCTATCAATAAAGGTATAACATTTCCTGAATAGGTCTACTGTATGCAGTGCAATGTCAAATACAGGAGAGAGCCTGTAGAAAAGAGTTTTAATGTAAATAAGAAAGGTATGATACTTGCAGTGTGTATGTGCCAGTTACTCAGAAATGTTGTTGTACCCTTGCAGTGAAGAAATGTTACTCTGTTGTAGTAAGTGCTGACAACCCCCAGTAGTGCAGTCCCATATAAAGTGGATGAAGGAAGTGCCAGTAGCTGTGAAGTATGCAACAGTCCTAAACAGTTGTGAAATAGCTGACATGCATTGGTAAATCTGGCACACAAGTAGCCTGTCAAGGTGTTCCCCAGAAATTTTAGTGTGTTACCTGAAAAGTAGGGTTGTGTAGAAAACAAGTGAAAAAGCCATGTGAACACATCCAGATGTGCAGATACATAAACAAGTCAATGTAATACAAATATGTAGCAGTAACATCTGCATCCAGGACAGTTACCATGTCAGATATAGGCCAGGTATATCATGAAGTAGCAAAACCCATAACGCAATCAAATGCATGTTGCTTAAGAATACATGTAGGGGATATACACCTGCAGTCAATAGGAATGTAGTGTACAGTTAAAGTACTAATAAGATGTTAATGGAGGTTTCTTTTTACACCCTACTCCATGTGCATAAACAATGCAATTCCACACCTCAATGGGTATGTCTAATCTCATAACATTTGTTGGGACATATGTCCTATTGTTATAAAAAATCTGCACTTACTTTGATGCATGTCCCCTGTTAAAACACCACAATCTTGGTGGCCTGTTGCCACCAATCATCCCTGCATGCTGTTGGAATGTCCACTGTTGTTCAATACATGCATGTGTTATGCTTGCTGTTCAACTGTTGTAACCCTGGTGTGTTGGGTTAATGGGAATATTACTGCATGCTGTTACAACTAACTTGGAATGGTGTTGTCTATGTTGTAATTAAACACACCTAATCACAGAATGTATGGGAAGGCCGGTCCCAGCGGACCCACCTGTCCCACCTCAGCTGGCAGTTGCACCTGGCACCAGCAGGTCTGGTGCCCAGCCCGGGCCACCCTCCTCCATAGGTCCTGTGGCACCTTCGGGTGGAAGCACTGCAGGGGATGGGGCTTGCCCCCCCTGCAAGCATGGGCGGAGAAGGACCTCCTGTAACTCTCCGAAGGGTCTGGGTTGTGGTGCATAGGGAGATCCAGCGTTTAGTCGCTGATCCCCTACGCCAGTTTGAGGCGAGAGTGGCGTGACTCACAGGTGAGCCTGACCCTCCTACACAGCCCCCAGCATAGCGACCCTCAGGTCTGTGAAGGTCCAGTGGTGACTGCCTATAGGTGGGGATTTCAGTCCCACTGTTACCATCTGTGGGCTCATGGGCTTCCGATTTCCAAACATCCGTCCATGTCAATTGTATTTACCCACCCCATGTGTCATACTCTGCCCCTGTATGCGTTTTGTTTGTCTTGTCTGTTTACCTACGCAACCTACCTCCCCAAATATACCTACTTCCTCTACCTCACTTTCCACTCTCCCCTGAAAAAAAAAAAATAGGGCAATCTGTACCCAAAAAAAATTATGCCCCATACATAGCTTCCCATTTTGCACACATGTCCATTGTACATGTACACTGATAATTCTAATTGGCAGTACAACAAACTATGTTGTCCTCACCCCTCTCTCAGGGGTGGAAGGTTTCAAATTTCACTCCAAATTTTCAACATATGCACAGCTGTTGCTGGTAAAGAAACGGGCAGCTATGGACCTTCCCTACACCCGTACTGCACATCCCGAGCTTGTTTTCCTACTGTCTTTCCCTCTCTGTGCCCCCTTTTTCACCACTTTCCTATCTCCCCATTTTCTTTTCTTTCAAAGAAATTAGCACAGGGGTTAGCGGGAGTAAGCACTTTTAAGCAGTAGTAAACGGGATTAAGCGAGTGTGCGCATGTGTGCGTGTAGCTAAGCATCGCTAAGCGTCACGCAAACCCACGCAAACCTGCTTACTACTGCTTAAAAGTGCCTTAGTCACTCTATGGCAGGGCCCTTGTACTGCTGAGCAGCAAAATAAAAAAACCTCTGCCAGACTCGAACCCCAGACCATTAACACAATAGACTGCATGAATTACCACTAAGCCACAGCAGATACACAAATAACTTGGTTCTGAAATAAATATATCATGCATTACAATGAGGGAATGGAAATGGAAATTAGGAATGGTATAACACAAACCCTTTTCTGTGGGTCTTTACCAGCAGTGGTTGTGGAATTGCATGACATGACTGTGAAAGGAGAACCAGCCATCCTAGCAGGGAATAATGTTACACTAGCACCTTACAAACACCACACAGTATCAGACCAGGATAAATACTGGCCACAGGAATACAGGGCAATAACCACATTTGTATGGCAGTTAATTGTGTAAGTGAGAAAAAAGTGCATATTCCCATGTATCCTGTGTTAGCATTTGGAGGGGTGCGTACATGTCTACACTGAGATGTGTGTACTGGAAGCAGCAACATGCAGGTATGAGTACAACATGCACATAACTGGCTACAACCCTAGCATCAGATAAAAGACATATACCAACCTACAGACTGACACAACGGTGTCCAGAGCAAACAAGAATGAGCCCCACCTTTGAAATATGAAAGGGCTACGCCTACCTAACCTAGCATTTTATAGCAGTGGGCTGCAATCACAGTGAGTAATGCACTCACCAAACAGCAGGCTGCATGCAATTACTGAATGATGGGCAGCAATTGGTGCAGAGGCTGTCACATACACAAGTGCAGATACCTAGAAAAGCAGGCTGTACCTGCAGTCCACACATGCAATTATATCATTGCAGGTGTTGTGAGATAGAAAGTGAGAGAGAGAGAGAGACACGGACACAGACTGAGACAAAGACAGAAGAGAGGGAGAAACAGAGACCGAAGGTTAAATAGAGGGTAAAAACCCAAAACAAACCAGCAATAAAAAAAAAAGGAATACAAAACCGTAACACACAGAGCAGGGAAATACAAAGGTAAGGTATGTAACTCAAATGTATGTGTTGGCATGTTGTAGATGTTCCCGAAGAGTACTCTACACACTGCAAATCATCCATGTGTGGCAGCAGTATGTATCTATCTGTATCTGCACATGTGCATAGGGCAAGGGACATACTGCAACTGTTAGTGAAGGGTGGACAGCTATCTGTCAGTGAATGTTGATATGTGCATATATCCATGTAGGTCATAGTGTGTGGCCTAGAAGACAGCATGTAGTGCTTAGGAGTGGCCTTAGGTCAACTGGTGCCTTAGGCAAAAGGGCCCCATGGTGCCCCCTACCACACGTCCTGGTGCCCCCATTCTTGGGTCCACATAAATAGTGGAAAATCACCCCTGCTAGAGCGGCGCCCTAGGTGGCCACCCAGTAGGCCTATGCCTAAGGCCAGCTATGGTAGTGTTGATATATGTCATGTGGTGGTTAAATGCTGTGGGACAGATTTGTCAGATCTGATGTGTTACAGACAGTGAGGCCTGCTAATGCTACAAGGGCTGAGGACACCCACATGTATTCTGCACAACACTGTGCAATGTAATCACATACCTGTACATCCCACAACTGTCGCATAAGTGAGATCCCCACCATGAAAGGTGGACTGTACATGTGCCTATATGTACATCCATGTGTACAGCAATGGATGTGTACATGTATGTGTATAGATATGCATATATATAATATATAGATATATATCTATCTATATATCTATATATATATATATATATATATATATACATATAGAGTGAGAGAGAGAGAGACAGAGAGACACGGGGTCATATGTACCACAACAGGTGTGTGGTGAACAAGGCATGGACTGTAGACAAGTATTGATACTGCAGTGCCATTCCACCTTCCCAAAACAGTGTACCCATTAACTAACACATAGGCAGAGATCTACCTAACAGTGAAGGTGTGATAAGGGAACATGGAACACAGGTGGACAGTAGCCTCCACTTTGATGAAGACAGTGCCACACTACACCTGTAATCTGTCTGTGTGGTATGTGTCATGACAACAGGTGTGTCATCTATGGAAGTATAGTGTAAAGTTCCCCTCTACTCATCACAATGCCCTGTGTGGTATGTACTTCACATGACAACTACACCAGGTGAATAGGCCACAGACAGACCTCCCAAAGGGTAATACTGTCCGCAAACAGATGCCCTATGCAGACTGACTGACAAAACCACAACTACACTGTATTGCATACTGGCCACACAGAGGTGACCTCTTCCTGACATACAGAGGTATGTTACACCCATAGCTAGGTGACAACCACCATGGCAACATATCACAATCCCTTGGGAATACACGCTCTAGGGCCCTAAACCTTGTCAGCTCACTAAACAGCCCATACTGGAGGGATAGGTTCCCATCTCAGACATATGCCATACACCAGAATAGACCACATAGCAATAGCAAATAAGGCTCCTCCTTAGCAGTTGTTATAAATACCCCTGATGATTGTGTGGGAGATTGTTAATAAACCCCAGGAAACATCTCTGTGGTTCAGGTTGGCAGGGGCAAGTGAAATCAAAGTACATGTGTGTCAAAGGCCAGGGTAGCATATGGCTAGGCTGCCATAGGCCCTTGGGCCAATAGCATATTACCTACCTATGATACTATGCACTCACACATGTACTTAATGCAATAGCTGCTATGTGAGGTTGAATAAGTGTAACGCTGAATGTGTGCAAGGTCTGTAAATGTGTGATAGCTTAGTGTGATGTTGTATCTGACATGGTAGTGCCTATCCTAGCTGTGAGGACAGCAACTGATGTGTAATGTACTGTTAGGCAGACATAGTAGTATGGCATATGATGTGATGTAGTTCTCCGTTAACGAATGTGGTGTCTCATTGTAGGCAAAAGCAATACATGTATGCTTAGTGAGTGGTACTGCAGGTGAATCCATCACCAATATGAACTGTAGTACTACCTGAAGCTGTAGGGCTAAACAGCACAGTATGGTGTGCATTCACATTGATTGGAAACACTGTCATGTGTGTTTCTTGTAGTCTGCACAGAGGACAGACTGCAGGCATAAGGGTGTGTAAGTAGTGGCACACAGCACCGTATTGTACACAGGTAATGCTCATCTGTGTTGGCATACAGTGGTGCATTGTATGGTTGCCTGATGTGTGTGTGATTATGCTTGTACAATGGCTGTAATCATATGTGTGTTACAGGGTTAACGTGTGTATCCAGCAACATATATAGTCTGTTACAGCAGTATGCCACCTATAGTAACAACTGGACACATCTGTTAGGCAGGGCTATGGCATCAATGACTAGGGTGTTTGATTGGTACTACTGTACCTGTACTTTACATCCATTGCAATGGATGACATCTCTGTTTGTGCATTGGTGTGATATACACCCCTGTCTTGAGGTTGTGCAATGTGTCACAAACAGTGTGTCGGGTACTGTTGTATAGCGGTGTGATATATAGAGTCTGCCAGGCAGTGTTAGTTAGTTGTGGCCTGAGAACCAATAAGTGTTATTGAATGTGTGTAACCACTGACAGACAATAGGATGGTATATATGTCAGTAAAGTGATATCTGTGGGTAAAGGTGTAAAGTGTGCCACAGGACACTCTCACACATATTGTTCATATCTTTTTCAGCCAGATGGCCCACCAATGCAACCCAGCTTACAGAGAGGAAGAGGAAGAGGTGATAGTGAACAGCCTTTTGCAGCAGTACACTATGCTCTTCTCCAGAACCAGCCAGCACCAGCAGGAGCGGACTGCACTGTGGCAGGAACTTGTTAGTCAGGTAAATGACATAGGCATGCATAACCGGACATATGAGCAGGTACACCATCACTGCAGTGATTTAATTAGACAAGTCTGGCGGCGTGCATCTGATATCCAAAGACAGCATCTTGCCACAGGTGGTGGGGTGGCCATTCATCCCCCCCTCACGAGTGGAGGAGCTGCTCCTAAGTGTGGTGGCTCCTGGACAGCAGCTACAGCAACCTCTGACATGTGTTGTAATGTAGGCCGGAGCCACCCAGCACATCCACCTGGAGCAAGCAGGTAATATGCCCTATCTGTAGACTACAGTTAACTGTATTGTTAGATTATGTGTACATGAGATGTGTACTGTGTGTTGTGGCCACTGATGAACCCTCTCATATTCTTGTAGGTCCCCCTGGTGTGATGGCAGGGCAGCTGATCCATGCTGGTGAGTGTGTTATACCTGCAATGTTGGTAATGAAATATGCATGTCATAGGTGAGGTGTAGGCCATGTACATGTAACACACCTACGCATAATGCATGCCGTGCATGTTTGCTGTGAGACGTTGCACAGCTCAGTAATGTCAGTAGCTGCCTCAATGACATGCAATACACAGAGCATGACACACAGTTGTGGCAACCCCGTACTGCACATTGGATAGGCATAGTTGCAACACCTGTACACAACATAAGACATTTATCACATGCAGTACACAATGTCATGCTACATATGGCATAACCACTCACCCACTGTAAGGTCGCACGTCAGTATCCCACATGTCATCCACACACACATGATGTTGCTCATAGGTATCATGGGGCTGTGCAACACTCTTCAACACATAACACAGTCATGTTAGGCAATGCTCCCTACTGGGCACCTCATACACCCATGTACAAAGTGGCTATATAATAGTGAACGCATCCACAGCACTGCAGTTCAGGTACAGCATGCTAGGCAGTGGTCTGTCACACAGTAGTAGCCGTGAGTGACCACAAGATGCATGATGATGATGGCACATGGTACTACACCCCATCTAGTTACAGTGGCCACAGTACTACACATAGCAGTCTTTGCTGTGCACCTCATTGTTCTGTGTGTGCAAACATATGCACCTATACACACCATGCATAGCATGTTATGTGTGTGCTTCCATATGCTAGTATACACATTTTGCACAACAGCCACCATCTGTACAAAGATTCACATATATGTTCTGGAATGCTATTGGGTGTATAGGTCACATGACACACATTGGGTATGTGTGGTGTTTAATGTTGCAGTCGTGTAGCATGCCATGTCATGGCTGGTAAAAACATATCTGCAATATGTCCCACACGCACCATAACCACTGTGCAATGTCCATGTCATGCATTGGGATTCCTTCACGTCTACATGCACCACTCATCCCATGTCTGTACATTGCATGCATTTGCTACACCTGTGCCCACTATTATGTGATATGGACACAGACACTGTCATCACACATGGCAATCTATGTGTCACACAGATGACACATGCAACCATGGTATGTATACCATTGAGTGATGGTGCACATGACATTGCAGAGCAGATAATACTTGCACAGCAATGTTGTGTCCATGTACACATTGTGTTCCAGGGTGTAGCCAATCATTGAA
The DNA here is from genome assembly GCF_019279795.1 of Protopterus annectens. Lineage (NCBI taxonomy): Eukaryota > Metazoa > Chordata > Ceratodontiformes > Protopteridae > Protopterus > Protopterus annectens. Next base: position 599,055,088 of record NC_056736.1, read on the forward strand.
CAACTACACACATGCATCAAAGCCATGTATAATGTCATTGGATAGGGCTGTCTACACTTGCACTGCATGGTGTTGAGCAACACATGGTTTGCCTGCTGACACGTGTGTGGTGACTGTTTGCCTTATGATAGTGTCACCCACCATCACACCATCACCCACTATTGTGTATGTGTTGGATTGCTGGTGTGTGTGTATGTGCTGTGGTGAGCAGTGTATTTCTGCGCATGTGTGCACGTGTGCATGTGTGCATGTGTGCATGTGTTCATGTGTGCATGTGTGCATGTGTTCATGTGTTCATGTGTTCATGTGTCCATGTGTTAATGTGTGCATGTGTTCATGTGTTCATGTGTTCATGTGTGCATGTGTGCATGTGTGCATGTGTTCATGTGTGCATGTGTGCATGTGTTCATGTGTTCATGTGTCCATGTGTGCATGTGTGCATGTGTGCATTTGTGTATGTGTTCATGTGTTCATGTGTGCAGGTGTGCATGTGTGCTAACATCATGTACAGATTGTAAAGTGCGTTTCCTGTCTTCCTTCCACAGGTGCTGTGTTAGGCATGGCTGAATGCAGCAGGGAACCTGATGTCACCGCCACTAATAATGGAGATGATGAGACATGATGTCCAACCAGGAATTGATGGACATGCTCCATCTCAAAAAATCCAAATCCACCAGAACCACACGAGCTAAAGATTTCAACCTCTGCACAAATATGAATAGGACATGCTGGAGGGATAGATTCATAACACAGAGGTTACCCATACTCTGGAACAAAATCCCAGTTCACGTGAGACAGAGCCCTTCATTGGCACTGTTCAAGAAAAATCTCGATGCATGGATGGGAGATCGCAAGTTTACCCCGGGAGTGACCTCAGTGTCACTACTAGACAGAGGTATAGTTTACTAAATAATAGGGTTCCACATGTGTCACTACTAGAGAGGCGCAACTATATAGTATGGGGTGGTGTAAAGCCACATCACTGTTGGCTAGGCTTATAAATGCCCCCGGGCAGATAGCCTAGTACACTACTATGAAACTACTATGAAACTATGTATTGTGGCACAGGAAGGTCTGACAGGGTCTGTCGTTGGTCCACCAATTGACAGTACACAGAGGTCAACCCCATCTATGCGCACACTCATACTGCCAATACATCCCTCGTCACCAATGGCCGTAGCTGAGGGACAGCATACAGTTGGCATTGACCAGGAGAGTGTGGTACCTATGGCACGTGCATCTCCTCACAGCAGCCATAGCCGGATTACCACAATGGTACCACATAGGCGGATGTCCAGGGGTTCTCGGGGGAGCACCACTGGTCGTATTGCCTCTGGCAGATGTGCCCCTGGAGGTATTACAACATCCAGTATGTTCAGGGCTGTAATGCAGGCACAGGCACGTATGGAACGGTACACCCGACAGGGACTAAGGGCGCAGAGGGCCTATTACACTGCTGTCAATGACAGCATCCGTGACCTTGCCGGTGCCATACAGAATTACTCTGAGGTCATTGATAGCCGTTGGAGGGAGACATTAGATGTCCTCCACAATGCGTTAGCCATGAGCTAGGACCATGCGGGAAGGATGAGAAGCTGACGCGGACGCATGCCAGCAACAGCTTCAGCTGGCAGTCATCGCGGATGGACCACGGATCACAGCCGCTCCCGTAGTGGCAGTACCAGCCCCAGCAATGCTGGGACTGGCCTGTCCATTGACCATCATACTAGACCACATGCACGTGGTGCTGGCCAGTCCCAGCAGGGACATGGGTCCAGTCATCATACCTCTGCCTCTGATGATAGCACCTAGTCAGGATTGGTACCTGATACTGCCCATAGCACCCCTGCTAGGCACAGGTATGGTGTCCGTGGCCGGAGACAGTGATCTGTATGGCCTAGCAGGTGCAGTCTGTGGCTGTCCCACAACTGCCCGTATATGGCAGCACATGGTGGAGTTGTGTGCATGCAGACACACACACATTTACCATACAACTAGGGCTCACACATATACACACACATTGCATCAACCTTGACCCATGCAGTACTGTTGTCCCTCACACACACACACACACACACACACACACACACACACACACACACACACACACACACACACACACACACACATGCCGATTGGATGGGTCAATGTCAAGCTCTGGCAAACCTACAACACATCCTGTGCATATGATGACACCTGTGCCACCTCCTGTCATCTGTCACATTGATGCAGGAATAGGCTAACATGGTTCTGATTTACAGGGTGACATCATAGCAGTGTAGCAATAGTAGCAGGTTGCCAACAGGAAGGTGTACTGATATCCTTGTAGGTATATCTGAGCAGGCATTATGCATCACAGCTCTGATAGTCATTGTAGCATTGTTTACACCAGTGTTAGGTCTGAGTATGTATTGTCCACCCATGTGCCACTTGGCTGAAGTGTACAGTGTTGCCAGCATGTGTTAGTGAGTGGACAGTATGTGTGTGATGTGTGCATTACAAATTAGCAGGTGTACATCTGTGAACATGGTGTGTGCGCACTGTCTGCATGTACGTGCATAGTAGACATGTGGGATGCGCGACATACCCTGTTCTACACATTGTTAACATCTCATGGTATCTTTCGATGGCTAGTATGCATTCTACTACAAATATGTACTAACATGGGTACACATGTGTGTATGACATGGGTTGCCACTATGCTGTGGGTGATACCGGTGATATCTGTCAATGATCTGCAGTCTGGAAGTATACACCACCTCAACAGCATGACTATAACCAATCATTAGATGATGTCCTGACAAATGACTCACAGTTGTAGGGAACTCAGTAACAGTTGGATCCTTCCAGTACTATACTATAACAGTAACTAGTGGTATTGACCGCCACACATTCCTGGGACCACACCTGTGTGGCATAAAGCCCTCTTCAGTACATGCAAACATACTAGGGATATGTCCATCCACATCTGGTAATGCATGCATTGGCCTACACTGCATTCCCTGGATGGGACTCATATCCTACACAAGGGTATCATACAGACAGATACCTGTTGTCCAATACATGCTGTATAGCAGTACGTCGTCTATGACATAGTCATCCACATTTACTGTACATACTATCCCGACAGTACCACATAGGTGGTAGCCCTGAACATGTATGTTGGGTACCAATGTGTACAGACAGACACGTGTTATGTAATCTGTCCCTTGGTATCCACATATCCATAGGTATTGTGGGGTCCCTCGGTATTTCACATAACACTTTAGGGGCCTGCATGCATATCCACAGGGCTGGTACACACCTATCATGACTGTCCATTATTGCCAGTCATTGTTGTGTATGAACATGTCTGACATATACCCCAGCAATTACCCTCACTCACAGTACTCTACAGTACGTGTCATGGGTGTGTGTGGCAGGGATGTCCTTGGCCACGGATCACTACATTGGCCGGTCTTGACGCAGACATACACATGTGGCCCATGATCTGAGAAGCACAATCTGTTGAAGGTTACAAATGTATTTATGTAGTATGCAGGCGTCACACCTATGTACTGATTGAGGTCACATGTACACAAATCTATTTGACATGCAGATACCTGATGTGTGCAATGCACATACTGTTTGAAACATATGTCATACCGTAGTAAAAGCAAAATCCACACTGCATTGACCACCTGTGGCACACACACACTCAGTGTTTGCAGGACTCAAACCCCTACCTAACTAAGTGATGACACTAGTGAAATACGCATTAACACAATGTGCTATTTGCTTTACTGGAAGCATTCTTTTCCAAAGCTCTATTTGTAGGATGCTGACATCGTCACACTTGGCAAAGAGGTATTCACCACTCCTAATGTATTTCCACAGTCTCCAAAAAGGCCACTCCTCTCAAAAGCAGTCTCACACACACACATTCACAGGATTCAAGCCCCTACCTAACTATGTTATGACACTGGAGAGATACTCATTAACACGGCACGCTATATGCATTACTGGGTGGCTTCTGTTCTCCTTGAATATTTGTAGGATGCTGACATCATCAGACTTTCCAAAGAGGGATGTACCTCTTTTACCTCTCAAAGGAAATCTCCCACATACACCCACCCCCCACACACAGCGCTTGCAGGACTCAAACCCCTACCTGCCTATGTTACAATACTAGGGAGATACACATTAACACGATGCGCTATTTGCTTTATTAGGAGCATTCTTTTACAAAGCTCTATTTGTAGGATGCTGATATCATCACACTTGGCAAAGAGGTATTCACCACTCCTAATGTGTTTCCACAATCTCCAAAAAGGCCACTCCTCTCAAAGCCAATCTTACACACACACTCAGCAATTGCAGAATTCAAACCCCTACCTAACTATGTTATGATACTAGTGAGATATGCATTAACATGACACGCTATATGCTTTACTGTGGAGTTTCTATTCACATGCTATGTTTGTAGGTTGCTGACATCATCAGACTGGACATGGTAATGTGTGTGCACTTAGTGTTATGCAATCCCACAAAAGAACCTTGTGGGTCAGCAGGTGTGAACATCCTGAGCAGGAATACACAATTCATACCTGATTTGATCTATCTGTGGACATATTACCATTCCTTCATATGACAATACATATTCATGTAGGGATTGTAGGTTTTCTGGATACCACATGTGTCTGTGATGTTGGTAAAGGGCTATTCAAAGTCTATGTGGGACCTGTGTTGCTCCTGTCAATGATGTTTGTCCTGGGTGGCTGCCTTGCAAGATATCTAGCAGGTTTGGGGAACATGATGTGCTCATTAGCATACCACAGAAGTTTGTGTTGTGTGTTTGTCGGTTTACAATATCTCTGTTCCTGACTGCAGTCATGATGGACTCCATGGACTAGCATTTCATACTTTGTAGTCTTATAGGAATATAGTTCCCATGGTGTGTTGTGCACCAACACTTGTGGGGTGTGCCACATGTTGCTATAACACATTCAACGGTGAAAGATCCTGTAGAGAGTGTGAGGCTCAACAGACTGTTCGGGTGCAGTGTCTGTTTGTCCTATCGTTCACTTATGACACATATGGGGAAACAATGTTATCCACGTGATGGGATTCATTTGGCATTGGGAGGACCAGTTTACACATTCTACATGTGATATCTCCTGGTATGATGTTAGGGCCTTTTGTCACTGGGAGGTGGGTATGTATGTATGGGCCTGTCTGACAGGATGTTGTCAATCAGGTACAGTTGACCCTGACTCAGGACATATATGACTGTACATCGATATTTCTGACATAGCTGAAGGAGGTGTAATGTTTCTGTCTGTAATCCTTTGCAGATTATCTTTCCACAGCAGTAACAAACATGAACACTAAAACCTTGTTATACTCTTTTACACACTTGACACACTACTGATCCTTTGTAATCAGTCAACAGTGTATGTCATCATCATATCCTGGCATGTCCAAAGGTCGGTTTTGTGTGTACTCTCCAGTCCAGCTGGTACATATTGGAATTCTGACGCATTGTTACAACTGCCTTATGTACACAGGTAACACTGTCCTCCTACCAACAAACTCAGATATCTGTGAGAGGTGCAACTGTATAGACAGACAGGAGGCTGAGCTCTCCCAAGCCATGACTGGCACAGTCTATCGGGTGGTGAAGGTAACCACACACACCACAAATACAATCACACATGCACCTATGACAACAGCAAACAGTATACATTGACACACAATGACATACTTGGAGCATCTAAATATACTCTGCCTAAGCAGCTGAGACATCCAAAGCAGACACACAAACAACTGCTAACACACAACCATACACACATATCATCACATAGTTCACAACGTCATTGTGCCACACAGTCACTGCCCTTAAGCCTACACAACACACCTCATACACTTGTATTAGGTGAGTGTAATTGTCCATCACGCTGACATCCCACTCACCAGGCTGAACAAGGTGAAGGTCACTTTGTGCTGTGTGTCGGGAGCCAGGATATTCCACATGACACATGCACTGTTGTCAGTCCACTGCATGTACAAATATGGCTCCATCATTGACCATTCTGGTGTGTAGACACTCAGACGTTCCTCCCTGGACTATATGACAAGAGACATAGAGGGGCTCTCTGATCATGTAGCCCAGGATAGTATGACCCTGTTCTTGTGTAGCATCTTACCCTCACCAAGTACTATGTCACAGTATACAGATGACATGATCAGTTTTAACAGTTGCCCAACATATTGTTGTCATTCACAGGGGACCCAGTGTCTGTCAGCCTGGGATTACATGCTCAACATGCCATGTACATTCGCTATGGACGCCATGCACCTGTCACCCCTAGGCTTTCACAGACTGCCTTAGGCTCTTGACACACACATAGTGGCTGTTTGAAGCGAGGGTCAGAAGATATAACCACAGCCATAGACGTTACAGGGTACAGGAAACAGAGAGTGATGGTGCTCAACAACTGATGTCTAACCCTCAGAATGCATGCACTCAGGACTCACATCAGTATGGAATCTGTCAATATATGTGCAGTAACAAACATCTAGTTCAGGCTCACAAAAGCACAGCAGCACTAACAGGTTTTACGTCATACCATGGTTTTCAGACACAAGACTCAGACCGGACAACAACAATAGGGGGGGAATCCATATACATCATTCATACACGCACCTCCAGGTTGGTAGCAGTACACAAAGCATTGGGGAACGTACATGTGCAACTGAGAGTGGGCAAAAATGCATTTCAGTTTGTAGACTATTACAGACCACACTCCCAAACATGGGCACAACAGTCGTTATTCCTGGGAACACTGGGGAATGTGAAGGTCTCACCAAACACCATTATATTGTGTGACTTCAAATACACAAACATTGACTGGTTATACTACTCAAGCAGTGACACCCTCGCACAACAGTTGCTAAGATTGTTACACTCAAATGCTAGGGCAGACCTGGTCACCACACCCACAGGGGGTTAAACATGTGGTACCTGATCATCACCCACATGGGGACTCTGTGTTCCACAACAGAGGTATACCTATAATTGTTAAGGTCGGAACATACATTCATCTCACTAGACATACATATCCCATACACACACACATCCTATGTGATCTCAGTGACATACTTCTCATGAGCAAACGTCACACTTGTACAAACTGAGGTGGTATCCCTCAATGACCCTGGGACAGTGTTAATTACGGTGCAGACAACTTCATACTTTACAAGCACATTCTATGGACAACTACTGGAATTCATGGATCATGCTATCCCAGATAACTACAAGACACACTCCTCCAAAGGCAGGGGACCTGTCTACTGGACCATGGCCATTACTGAACTATACAGGGACAGGAGGAGGCTACTACATTATAGAGCACAATCACAATCTGGAAGGCATCTCTGATCAGTACTATGGTATAGCTACGATCAGTTGTTGATTCATCTAAGGCCCACCTCTAATGGACACTTGTAACAGACACTATGGACAATCACAAGGCCTTATTTAGTTATGTCAGGGACCTGTGTGGGAACTCACAGATATGCTGTGAGTTACTGCATAATTACAAATGATACAGTGAACCCACTGACATTGCGAACATCCTGGACAACAGGTTCAGTAGGAATGTTTCCCCACCATCCCCCCTGCAGTGCACATGTCCATCACAACAGGGTGTAGCCTCCCTAATATCACAGATGAACATGTGTGTGCTGCCCTCTCCATAGCAGACAACACAGCATCAGTGGGACCAGATAGTGTCCCAGATTGTGGCATACACGAGATTCATGACAAACTTCACACTCACATTATGTCACTGTTCAATATCACAGTTACTACAGGATGTGTACCCATGGAATGGCGTACAGCTATGGTGTACCCACTGCACAGTGCTGGTGCCACAAGGGGCCCTGGACACTATCACAATATATGCCTAACTATCCTGGTCTGCTATGCTATGGAGTGTATCACCATGGAACGCATACACATACACATTGTGAACTTACAGACACTGGATCCTACACAATTTGGTGTTGTTGTGGGCATATCTTGCCTCTTGCAGATGTTCTATGTCTTTAGACAGTTAACAGGTCCATAGACGTACAAAGGATTGTCCACACAGCCTACCTGGAGCTTGCACACCACTTCTACACAATACCCCACTTGGCCTTTACACATTAGATCACCGGATTCAATATCTACACATATGTCACATGATGGATTGCTAACTGGATCATGGATAGCACACACATGGTCAGTATTGCAGGTGCCATGTCTGACTATACACCAGTTACACGTGGCATCCCACAGGGTTCAGTCCTGGGACCTCTCTTGTTCTGTATATATTTCTGATACATACTGGCTAACACAGGAGGAATATGGATGGCCATGTTTGCAGATGACTGCAAACTGTGTGCCATATTCGACTCCACAGCTGGCACAAGCATCCTCAAAAAGGGTCTCACAGAGATGGATGACTGGTGCCAGAGCCATGGCCTACAGCTATCTTACTTTAGATGCATAGTCATCACCTTTGGTAGTAACATCATGCACACACATTACCACATAGGTGATAATATATTACGTACAGGGTGTGTGGTTTGTGATTTGGGGACATGAATACTTAGTACTCTTGCCTTTGACATTCACGTTACCAATGTTGTTGGACACACCTTCTATTTAGGCAACCTTATCCCATGCAGTTTTACATCCAGATCAGGTGGGGTCATTGTGACCCTGTAGTTATCTGGCACATGCTTGGATACAATGGCCCATTTCGGATGTACCTTACCCAACACCTGCAGCAACTAGAATGTACACAGATTTACATAACTAAGTGGATCTAGGGACTCACACAGATGGTATGTACAATTTGGCTATGGTCACCCCAGCTCTCCTCAGTTGCTTACTGCCTACTTGGATGCAGTCTGTGCCTTTTGTTTGATGCCATGTCCATCACAGCATTGATGTACAGGCTCTACATGAGGATATCAAAGTCCCTTACAGTTACACACTCCAGGGACAGGTACGTGAGCAATGATGTTAATAGGACATGCTGGAGGGGCATATTACCATCACAGAGGCTCCACTCACTTGGGAATGTGATCATAGTACCACATATGCACAGACCCACGCTGACCACCTACAGGTGACATCTTCACAGGTAGACAGGTGATTGTATGTTTAGCCCTGGGATATGTTATGGGTCCTTGCTAGGCAGAGGCAGAATGACATGAACATATGTGAGATATCTTGTGTGACCTACTATTGGCAGGCACAGTCTACTGATCTAGCATGATTGCAGAATACAAACACACTGTGGCTAGGCTTCTACATACCCTAGGGCAGATAGCCTAGTGTCAACCTCTGAACCTATGCTAATGTTCAGGATGCACACAGTTTAATGATGGTACTGATTGCAGGTTTTGTTTCTTCTTTGCTTTACCACTTCCTATGAACAACCTAGGTTTCTGCATTACATATTTGATTGTGACAGCATTTCACTATTTTATATTGTCTCTGTTGTCATATCACTGTGTGCACATGGTGGATTGGTGAATAGTGCGAAGTTCCTGGGTTGACACTTGCAACTGAGGGATATGTGTGGCCCACTGCTGTACTCAAACTTGACCTAAGTGAGTGAGCATGCCCAGTTCAGACTTTCAGTGTTTTGTTGCCTGACATTTGTCTCATAGTTTCAAGTGTGTGAGCATGCCCAGTGTGACCTTGCAGTATGTTGCTGTCTGAGGTCCACTACGTTTGTTGATGTGTGTGAACATTACCAATATTAACATTTATACTATATGTGTGTTGAATATCTGGTTCTATTATTACTGCAGGCCTCACCTTTGTGTCTTAACTCGACAGGGATTATGCTATGCATGCAAGGTTTCCATTAGATACTTAGCATTGACTTATCAACATTTTTTCATACAAGCTGACCATTGACATACTGTCATGGTTTAGTGGTTCTGTACTCTGACTATAGTGCACTGTATCCTGCCAGAACAGACTGCTTCAAGAAAAGTGAAGCAAATATGAACTTGTTAACCTGCTTTTGATGAACTATACCCACATTTGACCAGACTTGCACAACATTGCTCAATGTTGCCCAACATTGCTGGACAGTGCACAATATTGCTGAACATTGCCTGTAGTTGTGCTACTTAGTGTGTGCAATTTTGTTTACATATACTAAATAGTGGTGAGAGCTGTTTAGCAGTGCTTTATATTGCTTAACACATAGCAATCATGCCTCAGGTGGTGCTGCAGGGCTGCCTATGTCGGATGCACATTTTACACTCCCTATACATGTTTGTTAACAGGTAATGTCAAGTTAAGCATCGCTTTTACTGTATGTGTGAGTCGGAGAGAGGTATCATTTCCAGGGTTCCTACTGAGCCAGTGTATATGCTATGCGTTGCCTCTTTGCCAAGGCCAAAGCATACTGGGCACGCCTCCTTCTGCCTACTGGGGCAGGCTCAGGTTGTTCCTCCTCCGAGTCACGCTCTGCCTGTGATGGCCTTGGCAATGGTAGGGGGCTGCTGTGCCAGGCCCTATGCTGCTCCTGCTGCAGCTGTTTTTGCAGGATCATATTGTGTAGCATAGCACATACCATGACTATTTGGGTACATGTAGTTGGTGAGTACTGCTAGGCTCCACCAGATGTGTCCAGGCACCGGAAATGTGACTTGAGCAGCCCAAACACATACTCGATTACATTTTGTGTTTGTGCGTGTGCCTCATTATGGCGTCCCTGTTCAGGTGTGTGTGCATTTCTGATGGGTGTCATCAGCCACGGCTCGAGTGCATATCCAGCATCCCCCACTAGGTGACCATGAGGGATGTCCCCATTGGCAAATGTCTGGTACAGCTGTGTCAGATGCCAGATATGGGAGTCATGGTAGCTTCCAGGGCAGCCAGCACACACATTCATTATTATGCCCTGGGCATCACACATGACCTGGCAGTTGATGGAGGGGTAACCCTTGCGGTTATAGTAGACCCTACCCCACTCATTGGCTAGTGCTTTGATGCGAATGTGCGTGCAGTCTATTGCACCCACTACCTCAGGGTATTCCACTATTTGCTGGAAGAGACGCATATTGCTGGCCAATACCTCATGGGAATTGGGGAAATATACATGATCACCGACATGTGCTGCCACGGCATCCAGGAACTGGTGCAGTACCCTAGATGCTGATGCCTGTGAAATCCCCATCATATCACCAGTTGGTCTCTGGAAGGTATCTGTTGCTAATATTCTTAGGCCACACATACCTTGGTTTCCACTGGGATGGGTTCCCCTCTGTTGGTTCTGTGTGTGAGGCATGGTCTGCACAGCTCAACAATTTGTTGCATGAGGTCTCTGTCCACTCTGTAGCGGTCTACTATCTCCAGCTCATGTAGCCCCTGGTAGGTTATCCTAGGCCTGTACACTTTTCCCCGTCTCCTCACTGTGGTTTGCTCAGCAGCATTTGCATTGTCACCACCCTCAGCATGTTGCATATGTCGCCTTATGACAGCAATGACAGCCCCTAACATTTCTTTGTCTCAGTAAAGCTTTTTCAGTTTTCACTTCTATTAGCTTACTGCAGTGTTGCAGTGTGTCTGAGAAATACATACTGGAATGTTTTTTGCTGAGTTTTGAGTGCTGGGCTGGGCTGGGCTAGTGTAATGCCTGTGTAATTGGCTGATTCTGATTTTTTTCACCTGCTAGCTCTGCTAGTACCTCCTGGTTTACTTCCTACTATTTGTTGTGCTTCCTTTTCCCTTTCTGTTTCCTCAGGGGGCAGCGCCAAGCAAACAAGCACAAACACGCGCACACCAGCTCACACGCGCGCACACATGCTTACATGGACTAAAACTTGCTTATTCCTGTTAAAACACAGGCACACCAGTGCAAACATGCTTACAACTGTTTACACAGCCTTACATATGCTTACTCAAGCCTACACACGCGCACACACGCTTACATGTGCGCACACTGTCTTACACAGGTTTACTGGCACACACACGCGCGCATACACGCTCAGCAAGAAACTTTGGTGTTATCCACAGGATACACCTTCGATTTCATGACTTTACCTGGCCTACCTGTTGACACACCTCTTTCACTATTATGTAAATGTAAGCTGACACATCTCACTCTGCTCCAATGAGCTGCACTCCTTTCATACATACCCCCCTCATGATGTCACCTATCTTCTACTCTGTTACTCCCCTTATCCTACTCCTACACTCCACTGACTGTGCTCATTTGCTATGTGAACTTGCGATTCACTATCATAACTCTCATTTGCATAGGATTGCCTACTAATGCTTAGTTACATCTCTTAGACTGAGCTTCCCCCCTTAGCAACCTCTACTCGGTGGCCATGTTGTCTTCAGCCTGCCATTCCCTTGCATTGTAAATTCATTTTAGCTATGAAATCCACATTTGTGGATCTTAATTATTAATTTTCTGCTTTTTGGGGCGCAGCGCGTTTGCGTGGTGCTGCGCTACAGTTAAACCCCGGAAATCAGGATTAAAACAAAAAGTTATTTTATTTTTAATTTGCATCACTTCCCATTGCCAATGGCCATATGTTTGGCCATTGGCATGCTTCCTCCTGTGAATGCATGCTTTTTTTCCAGCTGACACGTCTCCGTTTTGCTATTTGCAGAACCGTACTCAGTTATCAACTGAGTACATTTCTGCAAATAACACTACTCCTACTCAGACAGGCTCGGGTTTCCTGGATCACAGATTTACCTCATTTGCATGGCTTTTGCCTGCAATTGAGGTAATTTGCATATCCCAGCCCTGTCCATGTAGGACTAGTTTGGGGAGCTCAGTTGCACGTCCCTGCCGGCTGTTCCTGGATCGCTCGGTGGACATGTTGGCTTACTGGAGTCTTACTCTACTCTTAGACTCCACGCAAGCCTTCATGAATCCGGCCCTGTATCTTACTATCCATATCCATATAACATAGCTTCCATTTTCTCAGTTTTTGTATTATCTTTTGTTTAGTCTCTTCCCACATATCCTTAGCTGCTACACCAGAATCATTTTTAATCCATACTCCTAAATACTTAATTTTATCATGCCCCCATAAATACAGATATTGCTGAACCAATTAGTGTCTGGGTACATAATTTACCACTGTTGACTTTATTTTAGCTTCATTAATTTTGTAGCTTGAAAATATACGAAACTGTCTCAAAATGTGCATTAACACTGTAATGTCTCTTTCTGGTTATGTCAGGTATAAAATAATATCATCTACAAATAGAGCCAGCTTTTCTGCACTACCATACCAATTTTATCCTTGAATTTCTGAGTCCCTTATTTTCTTTGCCAGTGGTTCTAAATATAATGCAAATAACAAAGGGAAAGAGGACACCCCTGTCTAGTTTCTTTGCTCAAGCAGAAATGATCTAAGTGGACCCCCACCCACTTTAATTTTCACCTCCAATCCCTCATATATAATCCTAATCAACATTATAATTTTTTCAGGAAATGCAAATGCTTCCATTACCCTGCTCATAAAGTCCCACCTTAATCTGTCAAATGCTTTCTCTGGAGGGGCGGAGCCTGAACGGCTAACTGAAAGCAGCAGTATTTTAGAGCTCCATATAACTAGTTAAATAAGACAGGAAAAAATATTCTTTTTTTTCTTCAAAGTATAAAATCTTATAGATAAAGGACTAATTTGCATAATTAGAAACTTTGGTGAAGTTTTACTAATAATTTCCTGTCAAAAAGCTTGGAGATATATTCATTTGTTAAAATGAGCAACTCAAAGAATTCTCACCAGGATGCTGCCTTAAAGAAGGAACTACAACGGATGGCATCTACCCTGCAGGAGTTGTCTTTGAAGATGGATGATTATAAAGAGAACCTGGACAATCTTAAAACAAGCAGTCAAAAACAGGCTGACACCCTCAAGGAAATGCTACAACAACACCAGAAAAGGATAACATGAATAGAGGTTTCTCTAAATGACTTAGAAAGCAGACTTAAGGAAGAGGAAACACAGAAAGAACTGCTTAAACAAAACACTTGGTTAATAAAGTAGATGACTTGGAAAATAGGGAGAGGAGAAATAACATCAAGATTTTCATATTACCTGAAAACAAAGAAGGTGAGGATATTATTTCCTTTTTATCAAGCTGGATCCCTGACTCTTTAAATTTAAAAGAAGGACTTTCCTTTGGCATTGAAAGGGCACACAGAGCTCTTGGGAAACCTGCCACTAACTCAAACTCTCCTCCTAGGTCAATAATTATCAAATTTATTTCATACTTGGACAAGGAACTGATTTTAAGATCTGCTTGGAGGAAGGCACCTCTAAAATATAAACAGAGCCTGATAAGATTTGATAACGACTATTCATCTAGAATAATGGAACAAAAAAAAAACGTGTGGCCAATGATAACGTTTCTGAAACAAAATAACATCAAGGCACAACTTGCATATCCAGCTAAAATAAGAATACTGTATGCCAATGAGATGAGGACATTTATTGACTTAGAGGAAGCCTCTTCATTTATTAAAACTAATAATGTGATTACTTTACAAGAAGATATTTATTGGATGTCACCACCTCTCATGAGAACAAAAGAAGCAAATGTTTGGACAGATGTCAAAAACAAGAAGCAAAAGACTGATAATGTTACAGCCAAATCTCAAAGCATCTACTATGATATGAATTGTTTTAACATTACCTTAAAGGAACAATTTTGGAATTTTAAAACAAAGGTAACTAACTACTGGAATCTTTATCTATATTTTTTTGAAAATAGATGACACATGAGAGTTTTCTCATTACCTCAGGTATGTAAAACAGAGTACTTTTCTTTCACAGAAGGAGGGTTATATACCACATAAAATATTTATACTATAAATCAACATACATAGTATATGTGTATTTTCTCTTAATTTTCTCTTTTCTTTCTCTCTTTTCTCATTATTTATTTTAACTGCATCTTGCCTCCCTTTTTAAATTCTCTCCTATTTACTATAATAATATAATCTGTATATATTTAATAACTCACTATCTATACATAGATAAATAATAGTCTAAAATAATCTAGTTTTAAGGTAGACTAATTGGAATAGTGAACTCAATTAATTGTTATTACAATATTTATTAGATTAATGATAGTCACTGTTATGCTTATTGAGACTGGGGACATGTTTGTGATTAACTCTTGAAATGTTCCATTCATATACATATGTCCTTTGAATTATTTCCTTTTAGTATTAACAAATACATAAAAAAGGAGGGAAAAATGTACTGTTGGTTAAGAGAAGTGAAGCTTTCTTCACATTCTATTGCATTGCCATAGCAACAGTAAACAATTGCTGCAGTTTCTAAGGACACTGTGAATCTGTGAAGTGCATTTAGCCTCACAGTTAACAAATAATAAGAAAAAGTAATGTTGTTTATTAAAAATGAAAAACAACCTAAATGAGGTAAAATAAATACATAATAGGATTATTTGTAAACATTTTATGATTTATCCTCATAGGATTGCATATTCCTGGAAACACAACTGAAATGTTTCCAAACTACATGTGCACTGAAATGTAGCTGCTTGATTAAAAAGTATTACTCACTTTAACATACGTATTTCACAAGCTGTCTGCACTGTAAAAGTTACATTTTATATGTTACTTGAAATTGTCAGTCTCTAGAGCATATGAAAATATACATATTACTTTTTGCAGCATGTTATCTTTGCAGTTACCTCACACTCTGTACAAACTCACTTGGTAGCTGATAGCTATTCATTTAAAATATCAGTTTAAATATTAAATGTGCCCTTGAAATGCTATTGACATTTTGACAAAATATAATCTGAACTGTAAAATGAATGACTTGAAAGAAGTGAAGTAATGCATAGATTTCAAAGACAGTTCTTGACACTACAGTAAAAGTAAAAATATATATTCACAAGGAAGTATTGAAATGTTAAAGTCTTCCAGTTAAAATAGCTTACTGTCAACATTTTGCGATATCAGAATGTTTGAAGAGATAGGAAATTACTATTCTTTGTCTTTATAATGATTATTAGAGATATGTTAGACTCTGCTTAGTTTAATGAATTGTGACATATGTTTATGAGGAAAACTGGACTCAATTACTCACATTGGACTACACATTCCTGGAAACTCAACTGAAATGTCCCCAAATTACTTATTACTTGTGAATTTAAATGAAACTGCCTGATTAATAAGCATAATTTACTTTAACAACCTGAATCCATAAGCTATCTGCTCTATATATGCTACATTATATATGTCACTTGCATATGACAGTCTCTAGAGCACATGAAAAAATACATATTATTTTTGCAACATGCTATATTTGCACTAATCATACATTCTAAACTAACTCAATTGGCAACTGACAAGTTATTTATTCAAAACATCAGTCTAAATATTAATTGTGCCCTTGAAATATTGTTGCCGTTTTGACAAAACAAAACCTGAATTGAAAAAGGAATGATTTGAAGAAGTGAAGTATTGTACAGATTTCAAAGACAGCTATTGACACTACAATATAAGTAGAAATGTATACATGCAAGAGAAAATTGAAATGCTTTATACTTTTAGTTAAAATAGCTTATTGTTAACTTTTTGCTTTATCAGAAAATTTAAGGAGCTAGGAAATTATTTCTAATTTGTCTTTATAATGTTTACTAAAGTGATGTTAGTCAATGACTTGTTTAATGGATTGCGAGTCATGTACAAGATGGACTACTGAATGTTATTTCTGTTTACCTATGTTTGCTGAATCTCTTTTATTAGTACTGATTTAAAACAAGGGAAAGAAAGGGAAGGGAAATCTCTGTTTTTGGTCAAGGGAGGAGAGGCTTTAGAGTATTCTAGCTGCCCTGAGAACTCTCTAAGATGCTCTAAATACTTTTTGAGTAATACTTACTTAAGGTAAGTCTTGATTACCATATAGGTACCTTCACATTCATTCTAGACCTGATGTGATTACCCATTCTGGAAGCAGGAGGTGCCCTATGCAGGATGGGAATTGTCAGGGTGATCATAGTTCATTCTTAGACTCTGCTTTGTAAATCTATAAATATGTAAAAGCACTGCACACTAGAATGTAGGGCGCCTCTACTCTGAGTCAGGATACCACTGATAAGCCATGTCTTTTCATAAGTGTAAGTTGAAGTTGGTGAGCTAAAGAGTGGGAAAGTAAAGGAAGACAGCACACCTACAGTAAATTCATATTTCATTGGTAATCACTCATTGTCTCCTGTAGAGTCCTTTTAGTCAAATTATTTTAGTAATAATCTATTTGTTATTGGTGTATTCAGTGTATGCTCCTCTGTTGCATTTAATTTATCCTAAACAACATTTCTGACATGTTTGGGATCTCTTAAGGGTAATTAAATATTGTATATTTTCTAAGTCAACATAATAATTGTTTTCACTACTAACATTCCATCCTGATATACAAAATACTATAGAACAATAATAGAATAATGTAGAATTGCATATCTCTTTTAAGAAAATTCTCCATATAATAATTTAACATTTGGAGCTCAGTTGACATTGTTGGTTAAAGGTATGAGTGATAATCCAATAGATCTATCTTTATCTATTAGATTAGGAATGCCTTTCATTCCATGTTTAATGGGAAATTCATATTTACTTATATTTGATACTTTAGAATGAATGTTTTATAGAAGTACTTTTTTAAAGCCTGACCAGAATTTTACCCTACTTATATTTAAAGAAGAAAGAACATTAAATTACACTCCCAAGTTTACACACATGAAAATAGCATCCAATGTTATCAGAGAATATGGTATAACTACTATAATCAAAATAAAAAAAAGAAGCAAAAGGTTTATTCCAACAATAACTTGAAATGGATTTAACATTGTTATCATTAAATACTAATGGCTTACATAATGCAAATAAAAGATCAAATTTACTAAAATATTTAAATCTAAATAAGGCGCAAGTAGTATTTCTCCAGGAAACACATTTTAAGACTAATGATAGCGTTATTTGGAACCCTAAGGACTATAGAGTCTTAGCTCAATCCTCCTATAGAACAAAGACAAAAGGAGTATCAATTCTCTGGAAGAAAAACATAATCACTCCAAACGTTATTTATAAATACGAAGACAAAGAAGGTCTACTAGCATTTGTTATAATTAAATTTAATAACAGAATATGGACCTTAGCTAATCTGTATTGGTTCCCAGGAATTGGAGCAGGAATGGTTAAAAAAGACATAGATTTTATTTCCAACAATTATAAATGAAATCTTATACTGGGAGGAGACTTTAATTGTACCTTAGAAGCTTCTGAAACACCAACAAGTCTTTTTGCATAGCAACTATTTCAAAATCCTTAAAAAAATGGATTGATTCATTTCATTTAACTGACACTTTTAAAGTAAAAGATGATAAATCCTTATTAGTTTCCCATAAAGACCATAGATTTGGAAAACAAACCAGAATAGACAAATTATTCGTAGCTCAAGATTTACAAACAAAACCCCTCAACTTCTCAAAAGTTCCAAGCCCCTTCTCAGATCATGACTCTCTGATAATGAAGCTCGAAACAGAGTTTAAACCTTTAATCCTCTCAACTAGAATTCCATCATATATCACGAAAATTAAATAATTCAGACCCTGGATGTTGTCAGAACTACAATTATTTCTTGAAATTAATAATACAACAGAAATCAGTAGAGTCATGGTTTGGGAGTCATTAAAAGCATATTTATTTGGTAAGATCCTTAGCTGGTACAAAAACAAAGTTAGAGAGTGGGAATCTGAATCATTAGACTTGCAAACCAGACTCTTGACAGCAAAATCTAAAAAAAAAATCAGAATTGTCCAGAAGTCAAAAAAGAAATAGAGGAATTAAATAAAAATATAATGAAATTCTAACACATAAAACTTGTCTAGCCTTGGAAAAATTAAAAATAAACTCTTTAGCCACCTCCCCCAGATATCTACATAACTTATCTACAAGAATTAAAATACAATCTAAAGCAAATAATATTAGTAGTATATGTAATGAAAAGAAAGGGAAAAGTATCAGATATAGGAGATATCCTTGAAGCATTTCGGTTCCATTATATGGAACACTTAAAAAAAAAGATTTAGATACCAACCAAATAAACTTAGATACAAACATTATCAATATAAACAAAATTCCCAAAAATGTAAAACTAGACCTACAAAAACTTATATCCTACAAAGAAATTGTTGACAAGATAAAAGAAAGTAAATCTAACAAACCTCCAGGGATAGATGGTATAATTACGGAAATTTACAAACTCTTCCCTTCAACAGTAATCTCCCTTTTTCATAAAACTTTGCTAGAAGTCCAGTCAGAAGCAAAAAATACCACCCTCATGGAAATATTCTCTCATAACACCAATTCTAAAAGATAATAAACCATCAGACCTTTGCACCTCATACAGACCTATATCATTACTGAATAATGATTACAAAATATTCATGTCAGTACTAGCTAACAGAATGAAAATCCCAATTTCAAAGACAATTAATAATGATAAAACTGGATTTTTATATAACAGGCACACACATGATAATATTAAATGGATACTTACTCTTATAAATTATGTGAATAAAGAAGATAGAGAAATACTTGTAATCGGATTAGACATAGAAAAAGCCTTTGATTCCCTCAACTGGAAATATCTAAAACTTTAGCATTATTTGAATTTCCCCCTCCCTTCATCTTATTACTAAAAAACATATATATTAATAACTTAGCCTACATTAAATCACCTCAGAATCTATCCATATAACAAAAGGTATTAAAAAAGGATGCCCCCTTTCTCCTATTTTATTTGCTTTGGCTATAGAAATACTTGCAGAAATAATACACAATAATCCAAAATCAAAAGGAATAGAAGTCTATGACCAGTACATATCTAAAATAATGCTTTTTGCTGATGATATTTTATTAACCCTATCAAACTCCAGAGAGTCATTAGGAGAGCTAGAAGAAGTAATGGAGAAATTTTACAAGATTTCAGGTCTACACTTTAATAGATCAAAATCAAAATTTCTATTTTTAAATAAGAAAAAAGAACTACAAGTTACAGATCAATCCATCATAGGAAAACAAGGACTTACGCTAAATTATTTAGGAATAGTGTTATGCAAAAATATAAATGAAACAATACTAATAAATTGTAAAAAAATTATTGAAACAATAAAAATATATATAGACATCCACATCCCTCCCCCACCCCCCATTAGGGAAACCACAATAAAAAATTTCTCCAAAGCCAACTTCACGCTTCTTAAGACAGAAGTGGCAAACTTCACGACACCCATGCTAACGGGCAATAGAGGTATGACTGCTGAATCCTACACAAATGCACTTTATAAGCACTTACACAAGTGCATGGATCGTGCAATCCCTAACAGAACCAATATGCTATCCACCAAAAAAAGGAAGCCAATCTAGTGGTCCATTAAACAAACTCTACAACAGAAGAAAGAAACTGTTGCAAAAAAAAGTAAAATCCCATGATTGGAAAAACTCCCTGGTCAGCCTCAGTAAGAAGCTGAGATCCCTCATAAAATCCTCCAAAGCTAGTTATGAAAACAAAATCGCCACTGACTCTAAAGACAACCGCAAAGCATTCTATAGCTATGTCAAGAATCTCAATGGCAACACTCAGATTTGCTCTGAGTTACAGCACACAATGGCACTAAATATACAGAACCAACTGATGTTGCCAACATCCTGGCAGATAGGTTCAGTGCTAACTTTACCCCCCTGTCATCCCCTAAAGGGCCCATCTCTATACCAGAAGAATGCAAAGTTCCTGTAATCACAGCTGCACAGGTAAAAAACACACTATCCAAAGCCAGGAGCACAGCATCCATGGGACCTGACAACATCCCAGGCTGTGTTCTACATGAACTACAAAATGAACTGGCACCCCACCTAAGTACCATGTTCAGTCATAGCCTCACCTCAGGCTATGTGCCCACTGAATGGCGCACAGTGATGGTTATCCCACTCCGCAAAGGGGGAGCCACCACAGACCCTGGAAACTACCGCCCCATTAGCCTAACGAGCCTGGTCTGCAAGGCTATGGAATGTATCATCATGAAACTTATAAACAATGACATTGGTAATCTTCAAACTCAGGACCCCACCCAGTTCAGGTTTGTAAAAGGCAGATCATGTCTCCTAAACCTGATAGACTTCTTTGAAGCAGTCACCAAAGCCGTAGATGAGGGTAAGGTGGTTCACACAGCCTATCTAGATCTCGCCAAGGCTTCCAACACCATCCCCCACTCTGAAATTATAGATAAACTCACTAAAATAGGTATAAATCCCTATGTCACAAGATGGGTTGCCAACTGGCTCACTGACAGAGACCACACTATGAAAGTAGCAGACTCCAAATCCAACTTCAGACCAGTGACAAGTGGAGTACCACAGGGTTCAGACCTGGGTCCTCTCCTGTTTGGTATCTACTTCTCTGAAGTACAGGCTAACACAGAAGGTCTTTGGCTAATGAAGTTCACAGATAACTGCAAACTAGGAGCCATAATCAAAACTCTAAAAGATGTGGACATCCTACAAAAGGGCCTCGCTGAGACAGATGCCTGGTGTCAAAGCCATGGCCTCAAGCTCAATGCCAAAAAGTGCATTGTCATCCCTTTTGGTAAAAACTCTGTACCCATGAACTACCATATAGGCGGTAGCCTACTTAACACTGAAAGTGTGATAAGAGACCTTGGGACACAGGTGGACAGTAGTCTCTCCTTTGATAATCACATTGCCACAGTAGTCAGGAAATCCTTCTACGTGGCACACCTCATCACAAAAGGTTTCTCATCCAGGAAAAAAGAGGTCATTGTTCCCCTCTACTCATCACTCATTAGACCCATTACAGAGTACAACGCCCCTTTTGGTATGTACCTCACAAGACATCTACAACAACTGGAAAGGCCACAGAAATACCTCACAAAGAGGATTACCAGCCTCAAACAGATGCCCTACACAGACCGTCTCAAAAAACTGCAGCTTTACTCCATTGCATATCGCCTACTCAGAGGCGATCTCTGCCTAACACACAAAGCTATGTCAAACCCAGAGCTTTTAAACATGCTCCACTTAAAGAAATCCCAATCCCTACAAGCTACATGCTCTAGGGACCTAAACCTTGTCACCACAGTAAACAGAACAAGCTGGAGGGATAGATTCCTGTCCCAGAGACTTCCCATACTCTAGAACAAACTACCTATCTATATCAAACAAAGCTACTCATTAGCACTCTTCAAGAAAAATCTTGATGATTGGATAGAAGATAGGAAATTCACCCCGGGGATCACTCCTGTGGCTCTGCTTGACAGTGGCACAGGAAAATAATTTTCTTGGGTGGCGAACGCCAGGGTACCTTTTGGCTAGGTTTATATAGGCCCTAGGGCCAATAGCCTAGTACCTACCTATGAACCTACGAACCTATAAAAGTGGAACAAATTTAAATTAACTTTTGAAGACAGATTGCAATTAATAAAAATGGTCTTATTGCCAAAAATACTATATGTAGCATTAGCAATACAGTTAATTTCTGAAAGATGCATTCTTAAAGAAATAAACTCATGTTTAATAAAATTTTTATGGTACCCCAATAAGAATAGAGTTGCTCTAACTTATCACATTAGACCCTGGAATCAAGGAGGATTGAACTTCCCAGAAATAGAAACATATATAAAGGCATCTGTGCTTGAAACTACAATAGACAGGATAAACCCAAATTATTTTGCCAACTGAAAAGAATTAACAACAGCTATATTAACAAATGAATTTAATCTGTTGAAAAAATTTTTAATAGTAGACAAATCAAACAAACCCTGGTACATACTATGCATAAGTGTACAATATAATATAACAAAACCTTCTAAAACAACACTGATTAATCATTACATCAATTCCTTTAGGAAACTTATCAATGCAAACATAGATCTAAAACTTTGGTTTGACCTTTTAACCCCATTTACCATCACTAAGAACTTTCCTCACAAAATATATAGGGAAACAATAACCCCCTGGGAACAAAATGGATTCTTATGCTGGTTTCAATGTGTAAATAAATTAAATGTTTTTGATATGCATATGATAAAAACTGCTTACAATATTACAACACAGGACTGGTTAACCTTACAAAGCATTCTAATGTACACTCAAGATTTATGCAGATTAATTAATAATTCCTCATTTAAAGATATTCCAACTCTAATAAGTTTTCTGTATGAATTTATATATAATAGTTGTGAAAAGAAAAATTCCATTTCAAATCTATATAAAGAGTTAATAACACATAAAACAATTCCCAAACCATAATACTGGCAGTTCTTAACAAAAGGTCAGTCATTGCAGTTAACTGAAGAAATTAAAACTAACATCTTACTATCAGTTAATTATACCTCTAACACACAGTACTGGAAAATATTTAACTGGAAATACTTACATAGAGCATTTTTAACACCAGAATATAGATAGAATTAAAAAGATCAGTACTACTTCAAATATTTTTTGCTGGAGGTGTGAAAAGTCAAATAAAGCAGACTGGATTCATATTTTTATGAATATAATAAAATTAAATCATACTGCAATGGAATCAATCATTGTTTACAAGCTTTATTTAATGAATCTTTTACCTTAACTAAAGTATTGATAATTCTAAATGTAAATGAAGGTCCCTACCTAAATAAGACAAATATGTATTTGTTATGGACAATACTTGCTATATCTTGGAAATGCGTAGCCAGAAGGTGGAATTCAAATACACCCCCAACCTTGGAAGAATTCTACACTTTACTGAATACAACTGCATTGATAGAAAGAAAAATTAAAGCACTACAAATCTATCCCAGGCCATTGGTAAATAATCCTTGGAAGAAAGTTATATCTTTGTTGGACACTCTGCAATAATCAATATTGTTTCTCTGATAACTGATCTGTTAACTCTATATTTAATAACATACAGTGTATATAATTGAAAGTCAGGCTATTGTAAATATTGTATATAGTTGTTTAAAATGATATTTAAAAATATTATGTAAATGTTATTTTAATTGAAAATAAAAAAAAATATTTGAGGAAAAAAATGCTTTCTCTGCATCAAGACCCACCAACAATGGTATTGTCTTACACTCTGCTTCCCTCTGGATCATCAGTGTTCTGTTAATGTTGTCAAATGTTTGTCTCCCCTTCACAAAACCACATTGATCCATATCTATTAATTTTGGCATTACTTTTAACATTCTTTTAGCCATTATAGACATGAACACTTTATAATCATGGTTTAGTATTGGAATGGGCCTGTATGAAGCTGGATCTGATGGATCTTTACCCTTTGTAGGTATTACAGCTACGACTGCTTTCTTCCAGGATGTTGGTACTTCTCTTCCTCTTAAAATACTGTTAAACAAAACCCTCCAGTTCTTTATCAGTTTTCCCTCCTAGCTTCCAAACTTCCATAGGAATACCATCTATTTGTGGGGGTGTTCCTGTGATTGGTTATACATCACAGTTGTTATGTTATCTCTTCCTGTCCTAACTGTTAGTAATTGAGCCTCATCTACCTCTAACCTTGGCATATTTAATTCTTCCATAAACATTTCCATTTGCATTTTTTCTTAATTTCCATATTTCTCTGCTTTATACAGATGTTCATAGAATTTCCAAAATATGTCTAATACCTCTACAGGATCACATTACCTTACTTGTTATAGGTTCCCTAAGCTTGGTGACAGCCCTTTTTAATTTCTGTTGCCAGAGTCATTGTGCTAAAAATGTTTGTGCTCTACTGTTATTGTCAAAAACAGTTGCTTAACAGAAATCTTTCTAAACTCATGCATACTATCAAGGTAATCCCTTATTTGCTGCTTAGCATTCTGCAGTTGATCCTCTTTTTGTTCTGTGAGATTCTCCCAATTCTGCAATACTTTAAACTTTTTCAATCCCTCTAAATAATTCTTGTTACTTCTTAACCATAGCACCCTTTCTTTTGTTTCCACCCTATTTTTAAACTCCACCTTAATTTTATCAAACTCCCTAGCTTTATTTTCAGAATAAATTTCTATTTTCACTAATAGCTCCTGAATAATATCCACTACCCTTTCTTTAAATTCCTCTCTTTTCAACAGATAGGTGGGAAGGCACCAGTGTCTCATTTTTATTTCATTACTCTATGTCTTTATTTTAGTTATTAGTGGTGCATGATCTGAAATAGTTATTGGGTGTATATCAAGACCTTCAATTAAATGCACATGTTCCCGTGAAATGTAAATTCTGTCTACCCTAGCCATGTTTATATATTTTGGGGAATAGTATGTCAATTGACTTTGAACTCCTATTACTGAATTCACATCATCCATGCCAAATATTTTCATAAATTTCTTCAAAAATATATCCTCCTTTGTTATATTTTACTTTCTGGGCCCAACAGACACATCTTCAGTGTTGCAAATCACAGTCCAGTCCCCATCTATAAATAATATTCTTTGCTGGAAACTGATTATTTCTCCCAGAATTTTCTTAAGTGCCCTTGTAGCAGTTTTAGGATGAATATAAGTGCATGCCAGTGTAATCCTCAGCCCTTGCCAATAGACCTTTAGCACTACAAATCTACCTTTATTATCTTTTAATCCTCTTCTATCACTATTGTAACTCCTCTTGCAATTAATATAAGTACTCATCTTTTCCTTTGTCTCAGGTATTCCGCTGAATAACCATCCTGAAAACCTTTCTTTATCAAATTCACATGTTCAGTTATTTCTAAGTGTGTCTCCTGTAACATAGCTATTTGCACTGTACATTTTTAATATAATTCACTACTCTTTCTTTTTTGTGTTGATCTGTGAGACCATTGACATGTAAAGACATTACAGAAAACACCAGTGCATTAAAAAGTTATTATTACTACCTTTTATGTATAACACCTTTTTTGTTAAATGTCTAGTTACAGCTTGTGTGTTTGATGCATATACTGTTTGACAGGTTGAACTTTTATACAGTTGTTTATCATATCCATTTGAGTCTATGTCACATTTTATAAAACTTTTTGTTTTGTTGAATTCCCTAAAAAAAACACAAATACATACCCAGTACCCGTAAAACCTATTAACTTAATACTAACAAACAAAACCATATACATCTTCAAATACTGAAGTTTTACTCTCTAATAGGAACAAAAGTCCCAAACTGACAGCCACACTCACAGACTTGAGTTAACCTAAAAGAAAGTTTAAATATGCTAAGATGCATGGTGCAGCCTGTGCTTCTACTAAGTGCTAATTGGTTTTGTCTTTTCTTTATAACTCTCCCAGCTGGGAAAATCCCTGAATGCTTTCAGAGAACATTATCTCCTATCCAATTTCTCTTCTCAGTTTTTTTCTTCAGCCAGTCACTCTCCACCAGACTGTAGCCAGTTTCTCTTTATTAGATTGTCTCCATGGAGACACGAGAACCAGACAGCCAGTTTCTCTTTATCAGATTGTTTCCATGGAAACATGAAGAGCAGTTACAGAATTGCTACAGAGCATACATGTATTTGTTAGAAAAAAGCCTCATAATATTCAATATTCTTTTTCATTAACTTGTTACAAAATCAATCTAAGGTCATTAATCCAGTCATTTCCCCATGCAATAATGAAAAAAGCACATTAATTTTTATTTTGTCATGCTCTTTTAACTAGGCTTTTTTACTTGCATTGCCTACATTTCTTAAAACTGGACAAGAAGAAAGAGAGAAGAGAGAAAAAAAAGAAAAAAAGAACAGCAGCACATTTGCAATCACCATTATACTTAAAATAGCTGAGAAAACTGTACTTTATAGCATGCAAAGAAAACCATGCAAAACAAAAATAGTGCTAGTAAGAAAAAATTCTTTACTTATAGTTAACGTTCTCCCTCCTCTTCCACCCCCCAAAGCATTTTTGAACATTAATGACATGAAGTGAAGCATATGCTTTACAGTCCCCCACAAGACCATCAAATTCTGAAAAAGTCCAGTATTTCCAGCTTTTCTAGTTTTGCCATATTTCACACATATAATGTTTGCATTGTAATCCCACATTCAGTAACTGGTTTTATTACTGTTCATCTCCATCTCCCAAATCCTGTCTCTGCTTCATTTCCAATGCATTCTCAGTTCTTCTAATCAACTCTTGTGCTCCCTTCCTTCACTCCAACATTTTCTAGAATTCTGGAAAAAGTTTCACAGGTACAGTCTCTATGTGGTCTTTATTACCAGAAGAATAAGAAGCATAATATATTTCTGTTTCCCAGCTCACTTTTTGGACAAACTTTTGTATTTCCTCCTTAGCATGCACTTCATCAAATTTGATTTTTGTCCCTCCAGGGAAGAATACTTTGAAGATAGCTGGGTACAGTATTTTGAATCTCACACCTAAATCTTGGCATTCCCTGAATAGTGGAATAAATTTGTTTCTCTTCTGCCCAGTGTACAGTTATCTGCTTTAGTATGAATCCTTACCACATAGTTTTTCTTCTGCCTATTTCTTTTCTGTTATTTCTCTTTTGCCTTCTTTTACTTTTTTTGCAAATGTCTTCTTTTTCATCCCACTGCTATTTTTCAGTATTGTCTCTGCATTCTCCTTTTGTATTTTCTCCATAATGTCCCCCTCTCCCCAGGAAATGTCTCCTTCATTTTCTGGCTCACTCTGCATCAACATTTATTTAAGTAAATCATCCCACAAACCTCCTGACTGGAGGCTTGTAACTGTACATCTATCATTTGCTGACTCATTTCAATCAAACAGATTTCTTGGAAATATCTCAAAATCCTGCAACCATTCTCTGGTCTCATTACTGGCTTTTCCTCCATTTCTCTCGCAGCTCCATTATCATCTCCTCTCTTCATCTACCTCCCTTTATTTTCAGACTGCCTCTACATCTGAAGCAGAAACAGGAACCACTCATGCAAAATGGGTCCCACTCACAATAACGACAAGTAGGAAAATTTCCCCAAATGTCCTGGCCAAATTTTCCTTATTAGTAGAAATACACTTTGGGTGTCCACTGAAAAGAGGCTATTATCATAGTGGGGCTAACCCAGTCAACAAAGGATAAATAAAAATAAAAAATAAAGTATGCAATTCACATTGATCCCTTCTTGTGTTACAGAGTGCCTTTCATCACATCAGAAGTTTGTCACCTGTCTCCACATTAGCTCCAGAAATCATTTTTATTATTCTTAAGCATATTTGAAAAGATAGACAAATAACTGAGCAATAAGGCAAACAGTATTATCACGTACTGAAAGATGGTTACTTTAGGGTTGATGAGTAAGCAATAATACCTACCCTCCAGGTTGTGTGTTATTGTGGAAATAATGTTCTTCCAGGATTGCTGAGACCCATCACAGGCATCATTTGTTCAAGACTGCTTTACCCATGGAGGTATGTACCTATTTTTAGGCTTGGTTTATCCCTTCACACAATTTTCTGAATTCCCCTCATCAATTATGATTTTTGAAGCTGTCTAGTACACAGTAAACTACACTACATGACCAACATAATATGATGATAAATGCATCAAAAACTAAGCACATGAGATCTGGAAGACAGCGATTGAAACTATGATTCATTTTAAGACCTGGGTATATGGGTAGATCCAGCTATGAGGTTTTCTAATCATACCACCCATTTGGTTAATGACAGTTATAGAGCTATAGGTTGTATGAAAAGATTTTTAAAGTCTAGGAAATCAGAAATGTTTAAGTCATTGTTTGTTAGTTGTATTAGAACCAAACTTGAGTATGGAATAACAATATGGAAAATCTATAAGAAAATAAGCATGAGTAAACTGGAAAGGGTACAGCAGAAATATACCAAGGACATTCATAGATGTGAAATTTTAAGTTATTATGAAAGAGTAAAATATCTGAACATGTACAGTGTCTCATAGATGTGTCTCTTATAGATATCTGAGAGGAGATCTTATTCAGGTATGTAGGTCATTTAGAGACAGCTACCTCTCAGAATGTTTGGGGTTTTTTAAAAGGTAATAGAGAATAATCAGACAACCTATGTAGAAAATTTTATATGAATGAAAAGTGCTAATTGGTTCTCTGAGAGAGCAGCTGATGCATGGAACAGACTACCAAATTACATTAAAGCAAACACTAGTTTAGATAATTTTAAGAACAGCCTGAATACTTATTATGGGAACAACTTTTTTGGTATATCAGCAGGTTGGAAAGGCATTAATATCTGTGCTTGAAATATTTGTATGTATTTATGTATGTATGTAACATACTGCTGGCACCAATACTTTAAAGAAAGAAGACACATATCTTACATCTATTTTTTACAGAAGCAAAAGCAAATGATCTTGTGTGGTAGAATTTTGCAATATAGTTCATTAAAGTCTACAGATGTTACACTGTTTCTTTGATAATCTGCTTATACGTTTCCATCATTTTTGTTATTCTGTTTTTAAATGTGTTTCTGAAGGGTATCCCACATTCATAGTGGAGGCAAGAAAAGTTATGTGCTATTTGGTATTCAAGTTTTATGCTAATTAGATGTCAACATTATTGGCTGTTTGTCCCTACTTTTCAAGGCCTTTGTTCATATTTTTAATGTCTGCATGTTTAAATGTATGTAACAGGCTCTGTGCTAGGGCTGCTGCTATTTGGCATCTATTTATCTGAAATCAATGTGGATGACTTAAAGCTGAAAGCAGTCACTGTTTGAAGATTACCTATATCTTTGTTGATAAGGTCCATGATGATTCACTCCATGGCCTTGCAGATAAGGCCAGTCAGGCTAATAAGTCTATAGTTCCCAGGGTCAGTGGAAGCACCGCCCTTGTGCAAGGGAATAACGGTGACTGTTTTCCATTCAGCTGGAATGAAGCTGGCACTTAGTCTATGATTGAAAAGAGTACCCAGTGGTGTTACTAATTCCTGTTGGAGTCCATGTAGGATACAGTCTGGGATGTTATCAGGTCCCATAGATACTGTGTTCCTGGCCTTAGGGAGGGCATTAATGACCTGCTCTTTAGAGATACAAGGTAGGGGACAGGTGGCAGGGATGTCATGAGGTGCATGTGGCGGGGACAGGGAAGTGAAGTTTTCACAGAATCTGTTGGCCAGCAGGTTAGCTATGTCCACAGGCTTAGTATATTTGGGATCATTAACTATCAGTTTGGCACAAATCGGGACCTTTCCTTTTAGGTTGTGGATGTAACTAAAGAAGGTCTTATGGTTGTCTTTAGTTGAGGAAGCTAATTTGGATTCATAGTTTGCTTTGGAGAATTTCACAAAAAATCTTATTTGTTTGTTTAAGCTGATGAAGGTGTGTTTCCAATTTAGGGCTCACTCCCCCTTACTCTTAGATAGCAATTTCTTCCTCCTATTGTAAAGCCTGTTAATGGCAGTTGACCATCAGGCAGGTTTGCTCTTCCTTGAGGAGCTTATTTTTGTTCCTATCAGGTACACCCAAGTCAATGCAGTTATACAGGTGTTTGTATAAAGCATTGGTGTAGAACTCAGCATAGTTGCCAGTTCCATTTGAGGGGGGCGGTGCAGAGAAGCTATTTATACCATCCCATAGGGGGTTAGAATCTGCTTTGGAGAAGTTTTTTAGTTTAGTTGCTACTTGGGGGCTGATGTGATAGTTTCTTCAAATGAGACTGATTTGTGGTCATATCTCACCAGGGAAGACCTCACAGTGGGGCAACTACAGTGGTTCCCCATATTGGTAAGCGGAGGGAATGTGATGATTAATCCCATATATAATACATCATGTAATCATATATTTATTGCAACATGATGACTGTTGAAGCCATGGCTGACCCAAGGAAGCACAGGTCTGTAGTGTAGATAGTGTTGTCCTTTAATAAGGAGTATCTAATAAGCTGGCAAAGGTAGGACATGAATGGGAGTCTTTGCCTTTGCAGCTATAGGAAGACTATTTCCTGTGCTGAGATCAGATTCCTGATTCCTGATTTAAGCAGAGAGTTTGCAGGGAATGATGAGGGCAGACAAAAGGTGTCACTGAATGGAGGAGATTGGAGGATATCTCTGAAGCCTGGAAGGGATAAAGGCTGTCAGCCTACATGATGAAACAAGTATTGTGGATCTATGTGAAATGAATACATAAAGAGACTGAACTTTTGCAAATTCCATTTTGTTCTGGACAGCTGTGGGTTGGGGCATCTTTTGTTCATTAAGAACAGTGGGAAAACTACTGGAATGCTGATTTTTTTCTGCATGTTTTGCTCTCTCATTATGGTAAAAAGCTGGTCTTTTGTAAGTCTCCTACAAATACACCTGTTCAAACTTGAAAGACCGTTAAAGACTGTTTTTCATATACTGGAAGATTCTGCAGTATGTAAGGAGGAAGGTACAAGTGAGTGTGCGTGGTACAGATATCAGTGAAGACCCAGATGTGTTATCAACCATTTATTTTTATTTATTTGCTTGTTTTTTTGGTAGAGCACTGATCTCCATGGACCATTTTCAGACTCAGCCCAGACACGGTGTCTGGTTAAGTGACTTGCTTAGAGTTACACAGTTAGGCAATGGAGGCTCAGGGAATCAAACCTTGCACCACTGGATCACAAGAAACAACTCATTAACAGCTCCTTAATCCTATAAGCCAACTGCCAAACAGATAGGAAGAATAATAGATCACTGAATGTGAGAGAGAGTAAGACAGAGACAACATCCCATAACAGCAGGGTATCATGGGTCAAAGCTAAGGTAATGGAAATAACCATTCGGTCATCAAATGCGTGTATTTGTCAGGGTGGGGTAAATGACTGTCATAGGCTGTGGTACTACAGCATGTGTTGGGGGCTTCCAGAGACCCAAGAAGCTACATTGTGACAGTGGTGTCAGTAAAAAATTATAGATATTTGAAACTAATGCACTGATCAGTCTAATGATAATATCATAGGAACAATTAAAACACGAATGTACCTAAACCAGTCTCCAACTTTGGAAACAGATCCCCTAATCACTTTCTTGTGGACAGCTGAAGCAACCTTGCATTATTAGCTGAAGGTCAGTAGCAACTACAAAAATGCAATGAAAGTTGTTCCACTGAAGTCAACAATTTGTCCAAAGTGTGTAAACACTGATGGCGTAGGAGTAGCAAGCAAATTCCATTTTGTACTCACAAGCTATTAGTGCTACCCCCGTTGGGCACCCATCACTTAAAACTGGACATATCTCTCAAAATGCTGCTCCCCCCCCCAAGCACTAAATGTTACTTACATTTCTAGCTGCTCTCCCTGAAGCTATTAAATATATTGTTTTTAGATTAACAATGTTGCATCTGTTGTTGGACGCAGTCATTTACACAGTTGTAGACATAATATCTAAAAAACCCATTTTGATGTGACGCTCAGAAAACAAATGTAGTCAGAAAAGTACAAAGAGTATATGACTGGCTATACCCTGGACTGATGGTCTACAGGATAGGCTTACCCCAGGTAAATTACAACATTGTTGCTCTGATCAGCTTCTCTGTAAACAAATCTGTACACTAGTCTGCTAAAAATTCTTTGAATAAACTTTTGTATCAGTCATGCATATTGTCTGCAAGTAATTTGTGAACCAAAAGTGCAAAAGGACATGTTGTTAATTAATGTTCTGTTAAACTGTAAAAGACAAATATGAATAAAATACATGCCATCACAAGTCCTGAAGCAAACAGCACAATGTGTTGAAAGATAAAGAGCCTTCTAATAGTATCTCAAAGAAATCTGTAGTGATTTTTTAAATTTTTTTGCCTGTGCTTCCAGTGGAGTAGATGGAGTGAATCAAATAACAAAGGATGAGATTCATTCTGCTTAGAAAAAAGTAAGTTGTAAGACCCATATTCCCTAAAGTTCTATGCTAGTACCAAAAGAAGGTCAGCTTACAATACATGATCCAAGCGTGGAGTATGAGGACATAAAGAATTAATCCTGTTTTTTCCATGTAGAAGATCACAGTGCCGTGTGCCCACTGTGCCATGCCCATGTGTGTAGTGCTGGGGGCCAGCTGCTGTCATAAAATCATGGCCCAAACTGGCTGCAGTCCCTTGCAGGACACACCAGCCTAGTCACTATTTCTTTATTCCTTTAGCGAGGGATGGAACTCCTCTTGCCACTTCCACTACATTATGTATCTCTTCCTGATTGTGCAGCATCTGCAAGGTTGACGCATGCCTATGTGGTATTTCACTCCATGCAGGCACGCCCTGCTGACCTGATTTTGTGTACACTGTATATAAATGAGCTGCTTAAGTAGCATATTTGACAGTCCCTCTGTTGTGATGCAGACATATTTTACTGCTGATAGTTCAAATGCCACAGTGAGGGGCAGAAGATTCTGCCTGGTTAGCATGCATTGGTCAGCAATATAAAATGGATGGGATGAGTATCTTTGGACAATAACTTGTACTTGTAGTTTAAGGATGGTAAAAGAAGAGCATGATTACATGACTACTGACTCCATGAAAGGGTAAGTGTTCCATCACAAATGATCAAAAACATAACAACCTGTAAATGCAAACCTCACAACAAGCATACAGTATTTTTGCAGAGATGCAAGACCCACCGTAACCTTAATTAAATCTACTTAGACAGTGGGTTGCACATCCATACAGAAGGAAAAAGGTGTATCCAGTAGTTATACAAACTGTGATATCATTGTCACAATGTGTAAGACAGGAAATGCAGTCAGAGAAAAGGAAAACGGGGGAACCAGCAAATAATGGTAACAATTTAACATGCCATGACTTGGAATGCTAAGTCTTGGAATTTGGAAAATGAATCACCAAAATCTGGACTTGCGTATAATAAGTCTGAGATTGCAATTTCTTGAAATATTCCATTATCTCCAAGGTATAGCAGTCTGAGAGTTGGTGTGTGTGTGTTTGTGTGTGTGTCTGTGTGTGTGTGTGTGTGTGTGTGTGTGTGTGTGTGTGTGTGTGTGTGTGTGTGTGTGTGTGGATTCACTATCAAATGTCGAATTTCAGTATTTCGAGACTGAATAGTCGAAAAACCACATACACGAAAACCCACAATCACGAACACTACAATCAAGACCATTCACACACACACACACACACAAACCAGGACATAATCACACACACACACATACACCTACCTAACTAAACAAACATAAAAATACACACAAACACACTTAACCTACTTATAAGCAAGGGGGAAAGCCCCCCTGCACCTCCCACGTGGCGGGCTGTGCCCCCGACACATCCCCTACTTATATATTCTAACTCCGAGGTCACACTAAACACACAAAAAACACCACCGCACACACTCACACACACTCAAATCCCTACCCATTATCCTCAGACACATAACACTTACCTGAAACCCCAGATAAATCCACAAACTGCACCACACATCATGAATGCAACACCACGATAGCGGCAGAATTGGCATAGTGTAGTTTCGGTTAACTGCACTTTCCACTATTCTGTCTCAACATACTGAATTTTGACATTTCAGTATGTCGAGATTGTCTAGTGTATCCATGTATATAAATATATATAAGTTCAGAGGCGGGTATATGTCCTCCCATTGTGGGGAAGGTAATGGGACAAACACATTTAAATTAGAAGCGAGATGTTCAATATTTGTTCTTTTCCTGCATTTTCATTTTATTTTTATCATTTTGGGATTTGGGATTACTAGCCCTGGCATTTGTATATCGAGCCAGAAATAACACTTCATCAAATGAGTACTGGTCACTTGTAAAGTAATGCCTAGAGACAATGACCACTGTATTATCAATATAAGGAAAGTGGGGTGCAGCAGTACACAGTGATTGTTATGTTTGCAGTGTAACAGAGATAGAAAAGGGGTGTCTCAGAATAATGGGGATTGTGTTACTAGAATAAGGGATAACAGGGATGTGACCTCCAAATGAGAACTGCATATTTAATTATAAAGTATAGAAAGTGGGAACCTAAGGCAATCAGCATTACATATTTATGATAAAGAATGTTGGGTAACCCAGCTTTCCAAGATGGCTGCCTACTGAACAACAGCTTAATTTCAGCTCTCCTAATGTGAAAAAAGAAACTGATTGATAAGGGTCAGCAACTCTGCCTGTTTTAGTGAAATTCATTTACTGGCTAGTAAGTATACAGCCTGGATGCCAATAAAGAAGAAACTTAGAGAACCTGAAAGAAAATCATCTAGAAAGAGAAAACACCGAATGGGAAGAATCCTGCAGGTGTTCAGCAAAAAGCAGTTGAAGTTTCAGATTTGGTACAAAAGAAAAGATGACTTTCAGTAATTTACAGGAAAAATAAGTCAAATGGGCTCAGAGAAAGGGAGACAAGCTGCAGTTAAAAATATATAATTAGTAGGGCATATAAAATACTGCACTCTAACTACAGGAATTGATCACAGGAAGTGAGAAAAGATTGATTGGATAAGTAATTCACAAGGAAACAATAAGAGGACATACGTATGGCTCCTAAATATGCAACAAAGTCTAGAAGATTTAGGATTTTTGCTTGGAAATGTTTACATAGATATTTTTATACTCCAAGCAGACCCAAAAAGATTTCCTCAGGAAGTTGGCAAATGCTGGAGCTATGATTAGCAAGAAAGATGTAAATGAGAACATATGTTATGGGAGTGTAAAGAGCTGGCAGACTTTAAAAATTCCCTACGGAGTACTGTGTCGTAAATATTAGGTAAGCAAATGGATGTGACTAAGGAAATTATTTTTTTCACGTCATTCATTGCCTAGAGCACATCAATGGAAATAATGAATACAATTGATTAAACATTATGACGATAATAAAACAATATAATCTTTAAAACATAAAAGGCTGACATTAGAGAGAACCAGCTTGCAGCATGTAAGGCAACATACTACTTAACAGAGTAAGAATTATTTAACTGTTCTGGAAAGTCCAAGTAAGAATAAAATTATTTTGCAATCAAAACGGCATTAAAAAACAGGATTTTATGCAGAGATGCTATAGAAGATTAAATCCTGATGGGAGAATGGTGTATACTATGTGCTATGGTTTGAGAAGAGCTAGTATATTGAAATATGAGGGTCCTTAGTTATGGAGGAGTTTTTTAACCCTCCACTCTATGTCTTGCTCCTCAGCTCTGATTGAGCAGGAAGCCAGTTGTGAGGAAGAGCCCAGGGTGTCACCTTCCCCAGCTACCTATCTGCAGGGAACTTTCCACATTTAAACAACAACCAATGCTAGAAGAGAGAGTTATGCAGGATTTACTTATAAGTGACATAATTAGACTACAAGGATAAAGCCCAAGTTGTCTACCAAAAGCAAAAATGGGTAAACACTGCATAAACCATTCCTGATCATTTCTATTATACCTTGGTAAACTCTTTTATGTCATTTATTTAAAATGTGTTTTCTGCACTGAGTTTGATATAGCTTGGAGATGTAAAGCTTTTTGAAAAAACAGTCACTGAAAGTCTAAATGATCAACTGGAACACACACCCAGTGTTAAGGCCTGTGCCCACTTCCTTCACATTTCGGTTTTGAACTCACCAAAGATTTTGTCATCCCCTTTTACAGCTGAGGTGAAGGTAACTAAAAAAATACCACAGAACCCCATTTAAATAACTACATATCCCTAGAAATAAATCAGATGCTCAAACTAATTTTAAAGCTGTAGTGAACTGTTTTTGATGTGGACTGATGAAGGCTAAAAGTACGTCATGAAAGCGCTTACCTTTCTATTTAGTTTTTACATTGTTTGTGATATTAATAAATTGGAAGCATTGAATTTTAAGCCTTGCTAGGTGTTTTTTTTTTTAATTTTTACTTCTGAATCTTTGGGTGTTGACCCAGCTTTTATCCGCTGTTTTTGTATTTTCAATTTAATTTTAAAGCTACTTTGACCTTGGCTGATGTTTCTTTTCTCAATATTTCTAATCTTGTCGTATATGTGAGAAGCAATGAGAAGAGAAACCTCAGCTGCACTCTCCTCGTTTATGATATTTCAGCATGTTTTTTTCTACTTCTTTTTTTATCATTACAATGTTTAAGATGGAGGTGGGTTTACATCAAGGATCAGCTCCGAGCCCTTTCTTATTTGCAATGGTGATGGACAGGTTGACAGACGAGATCAGACAGGAGTCCCCGTGGACTATGATGTTTGCAGATGACATTGTGATCTCTAGTGAGAGTAGGGAACAGGTGGAGGAGACCCTGGAGAGGTGGAGATATGCTTTAGAGAGAAGAGGAATGAAGGTCAGCAGGACTAAGACAGAATATATGTGTGTGAATGAGAGGGAGGACAGAGGAATGGTGAGGATGCAGGAAGAAGAGGTGGTGAAGGTGAATGAGTTTAAGTACTTAGGATCAACAGTTCAGAGTAATGGTGAGTGTGGAAGAGAGGTGAAGAAGAGAGTACAGGCAGGATGAAGTGGGTGGAGAAGAGTGTCAGGAGTGATTTGTGACAGACGAGTACCAGTAAGAGTGAAAGGGAAGGTCTACAAGAGGGTAGTGAGACCAGCTATGTTATATAGGTTGGAGACAGTGGCACTGACAAAAAGGCAGGAGTCAGAGCTTGACGTGGCAGAGTTGAAGATGTTAAGATTTGAACTGGGTGTGACGAGGATGGACAGGATTAGGAATCAGTATATTAGAGGGTCAGCCCAGGTTGGAAGGTTTCTAGACAAAGCCAGAGAGGCAAGATTACATTGGTTTGGACATGTGCTGAGGAGGGATGCAGAGTATATTGGGAAAAAGATGCTAAGGATGAAGCTGCCAGGTAACAGGAAAAGAGGAAGGCCTAAGATAAGGTTTATGGATGTGGTGAGAGAGGACATGCAGGCAGTTGGTGTGACAGAGCAAGATGCAGAGGACAGGAAGAAATAGAAACAGTTGATCTGCTGTGGTGACCACTGACGGGAGCAGCCGAAAGAAGAAGAAGAAGACAACAAGGCCACCTTGGAAGCTCAAGAAATCCTGAATATTTCAATAGTAGGTTGTTCTGCAGTTTGATTTCTTTTTTTTTTTTTATAGTTGTCAGGTCTCAGTCGGAAGACTGATAAGAAATTTTATTACAGTAAAACACAGGCACTGATTGGCTAATTGGTATGATCTTTGGAATAATTACACATATAGCATGAAACTAAGAGTCTAGACAAGCACTGTACAATTTATTCTGTAGGAATGTTAACTGGCAGCCTGAATAACCTTGGCAATAAGCTATGCATTATATTATATCGAAAAGGGCAAAGGACAAAGACATTGGTATTAGCAAACATTGTGGGGGGGGATATCTATGTAACACTACACCATCAAAGTCTGATTATACATCCCCAATAATAGGGTCAGTCAGAGAAGTAATAAGGATTTTTAATATGCTGCCTGGGTGACCAACTAATAATGCCCCTTCATTGATAACTACTGCTGTGTGATAAGGTCTATTGTGGTGAAGAATTTATTTTCATAAATCTAAAAATTAATCCAACACAGACTGTCTTCTGAGTCTACAGACAGAGAGGTAGAGCTCAATCAATTTACCTATAAACAGTGAATATTGTCTGTTGTTTTTTGGCATGAAAATGTAGCAGCATGTAAAGTTATTTTCATGGAAAAATGTGCTATAATTCATTGATATGGTTATAAAACTAAAGTCTTTTCTACACTGTCTACGACAGCTAACCCAGCCTATTATTTTACAGAGTATTTACTCTTCCTTCCATGAAAAAACTGTTCAACAATATAAAGAAATTAAAGCTGTCATCGAAGAGGATGAACAGCAGACACTCCATTTCATTGAAGCTGCAAAACAGGCCGCCTTGCTGTATACTGAAAACCAGACCAAACAGTACGCTGAGGAGCTGGATGACCTGAAAAGGGTGATCTCGCAGGTCAGCACAGTCCTGAATCAGAGCAATGCACTAAAGTTCTTAAAGGTAAGCCATAATCATACAATGTTTCTCCCTAATATATTATAGTAAATTAAATTGTGACAGATAAGAAAATTAAATTAGTTTTTTTATGAAAAAAAGTACTAAACAATCATACTGGTTTCTGTTTTCTTCTCTCAGAGTGCAAGCTGCAATGAATATCGGTAAGTTTTAATCTTCATTACATTTTGTGCTTTATTCGTATGTATTTTGTCTACAATCCTCCTGCTGCTCTATTCCCACAAAAATAGTTGAAATGTTCATTGCCTCTGCCTGTTAAACATATTTTATTGATTTATTTTTACATTTGTTAACCAGTTTAGTCTGTCTGGGTTCTTAGAAGCCCTTTTTCAGCAGAGACCCGAGGAGAAAAGCTCCCAAAAAAAAGTTTAAGTAAACAAATAGTAAGAACAAAGATAATCACAGATCACATTTTAAATATACATACTTCTGAAGTAATTACATAACATGCAATAAAGGAATATATAGAATGGATAGAAATACAATGCAATACATATATGGAAATTATCATGTAGTATGGCAAGAAACTAAGCAGAAATATGGTAAGACTAAGGTCAATACATTGCTGAACCAAGGTACTAGGCATGAAGTAAGTAAATATGCAGATAAAGTTGTGTGAACTTTGGAAGTTAATAAATAAATTAAAGAACAGTAGTAAAGGATTATGGGAACTGAGTGCAACATGAGCTAACTAGTATGGAATATGACTGAAAAAAAATGTGTAGGTAGTAGTAAGAGAGAGAGCTAGAAGTGATACAGTTAACTTCTGAAATTATAAGACTGTCTTCTTTGATAGCTGTCTCCATTAATAATATTATTTGTAGCATAACATTTATTTGCACTGTTGACTGCATTGGTCCCACTAGATTATTGGCCTTTTTTCTAGACAGACCCAAGATGCTATTCATACTGACTAGAGAAGTTTGCCCAGGGTACCAGAAAATTTGTTTATGGGTAGTATTACTGTCTTCTTACAGTAATGATTATGGCTAGTGAACCATTTACTACATTGTACTCTTGTAAAATTACAAAAAAAAAAAATCTATTTAAAAAGCCCAGTTCTCCTGCCTACAGAAAGTTCACATCACTTAGTCTCACCTGGTTTACTTCTAAATTCATTTTCTCACAATGACAAAGTCTTGTTGTATATAATGTATGTAATGTTCATATACAGTACTAAATATCACTTTTCAGTGGAAATCACCAGTGGTAGCCAATGCATCTCATTGTCACAGGAACCCGCTCAGTCACCCCCCCCCCCCTAGATACTTGCAGGCACACACACACACACACACACACACACACACACACACACACACACACACACACACACACACACACACACACACACACACACACACACACACACACACACACACACACACACACACACACACTCACACAAACACCACTCCATGTATCTCACAGTGTGTAAAATGAGCTTGGATGAATACAACAAAACAGAAGAAAATACCAAAATCTGGCTCAAGTGACTCCACTAAAACTCGTAAAAAATAAACAAGTGCAATAAACACAAGCTTTCATGCATACAAGTGCCTCCTCAGATGTTTAAGACATACAGATAAGAAAAAGAACCTATATAAAGGTATTCAGAAGCAATCACATAGAATCAAAGGATCACAGGACATAACTAAGCTATCTACCCGGAGGTCATTTTACACCTAGCCATTTCAACCCAGTAGAGGTACTAGTCATACCCAAGATTGCATTTAATGATGATTTCCCATGTACAGGAGGGTTGTGGATGCTATTCCTGGTAAGAATTTATGGTGTCCCATCCACTCATCCAGGTTCCTCTTGAACAGTGTCATAGAGGTGCTCTGTTTCACATGAATTGGTAGCCTGTTCCAAACACATGGCAGTCACTGGGAGATAAATCTCTCCCTCCAGCATGTCTTATTTAAGTCGCAGGCCATATTTAAATCCCTGGAATGGGTAGCCCTAGACTCATTTGATTTACAGATATGCATTAGGTTCATTAGTTTTGGAACTTGGGTTGCTCTGTAGGCCAGGCATAAGTCTCCCCTATGAAGTCTATATGATACAGAGTATAGTGACAGGGTATTTAGTCAGTCCATGTAAGGTGCATGCTGGAGACCCTTCATCTTCTTTGTTAGAAACCTCTGAGGTCTTTCTACTTGCTGTAGGTGCTTAGTATGGTACATACTGAATGGGATGTTATACTCAAGCATACGGGGATTATAACTTCTTTTGCTTGCAAGGGGATGCCTTAACTAACCAAGTGAGTTACCTGGAAAGCTTTCCTTACAATGGTAGAAACAAAGTTAAGGTCACGGTCAACCTGTGATCTCAGGTCCCGTACCACTTCACAGGTACTTAGGGTATTGTTATTGATTTGACAGTGTGAAGGAACATTGTTTGTACTGAAAGGTATCATGATGCATTTCTTTGCATTCAGTTTGAGACAGTGACTAATATAGCACTCGTTGATCTGTGTGAGACCATCCTGGAGTGTACTAACATAATTTGGGGATTCAATGATTGCACCACCTAGTTTGCATTTGTTTGCAAACTAGGTCAGCCACAGCGCTTTAGATCTGATCTGAACTTCTGAGAGGTATATACCAAACAGTAGGGGGCCCAGCACTGACCGCTTTGGCATACTGCTGGTAACAAGTCTGCTGGTTGATGTGGAGTTACCCTATTTCATAGTGTGTGACTGGTTTGTGAGCCAGTAGGCAACCCATCTTACAACAAAGGGGTTTACATTCAGTTTGGTAAGTTTATTGGTAATGCCTCCTAAATGTGGTATTGTGCACAGATTTTCCCTCATCAGTGACCTTGGTCACACTTTCAAAGAAATCCACCAGATTTAACAGGTAGGATCTACCCTTCACAAAGCCAAATTGGGTAGGATTCAGGGTTTGGAGGTCACCTATGTCTTTATTTATGAGGTCCATAATGATAATTTCCATGGCCTTACAGATAAGGCTGGTCAGGCTTATGGGTCTTTAATTCCTATTCTGTTGCTAGGCCTCCTTTGTGGAGGGGAATGACTGTAGCGGTTCTCCATTCTACAGGAACAAAACCTGTGGTTAGGCTGTGATTGAAAAGAGTACTTAGTGGTGATGCTAGCCCATGTTTTAGCCTGTTTAGAAGACAGCCTGTGATGTCATCTGGTCCCACAGAAGCTGTGTTCTTTGCCTTGGACAGGACTTTGAAGATCTGCTGTTCAGATATGTAAGGTAAAGTGGGGGAGTTTGGGGGAGGGTATGTTGTAAGTTAGGAGGGGATAAAGGAGTGAAATTTTCACCAAACCTATCCACTAACAGGTTTGCTATCTCTTTGGGGTCAATGTGTATGATACCATTGTACACCAGTTTTGCACATGCTTGGGTCCTGCCCTATAGGCTACATACATAGCTGTAAAAGACCTTATGGTTATCCTTGGCAGTACTTGCTAGATTTCTCTCAAAGGAGCTATTGGAGGATTTGACAAGCCTGTTAAGGCTGAGGAGGGTGCTTTCCCATTGCTGAGTCCTTGTCTTTGTTTTCTTAGACAGCAACTTTTTGCATTTATTGTAAAGTTTGTTGATGCCATGGTGAAGTTTTTAGACTGATTTCACCCTTTGTGAGTTCTGGTGTTAGTGTCAGTTCAAGAGTTACTGATTTGTGGTCAGTCTTAACTAATGAGGGCCCAACAGTTGCAGCAGTGCACCTGTTTGACATATTGGTGAGGTCCTGATCTAGAATGTTTGTTCCTCTTGTCGCAGTATGGGCAATTTGCTCCAGGGCATTTGAATTCACAAAGTCAAGGAAATGTTGTGCTAGTGAGTTTGGGCTAGAGTAGGTTTCCTAGCTGATGGTGGGATAATTGAAATCCCCCCTAACAAGTGTGTCCGTTAAAATCTGGATTATCTTCAGTTTGGTGAAGTAGGTTTTGTGGATGTTGTGACCCCTGGAGCGAGATCTATAACTGGCTAGGACATGAATGGGAGTCTTACCCACTATGACCTGGACCTGGAGTAACACCGTGGAGTTGTCCAGTCTAACTAGACATAAGGTGAACTTATCTCTAGTATAGTTTAAAACACTGCCTCCTTTGGTTTTACACATTCATTTTGTGGTCTAAAGGTGTAGAAGGCATTGTAGTCTTGCAGGGCATCCATGGGACTTTTCCTTGTGGACGATGTAATTTCAGTGAGTTTATTGACTCTGACAATGTTTTCATTCATCCTTCTGATTCATCTAAATATGTGTTTCATGTATCTGCTGATTGTATGTCTAAAAATGTTGTTTATCTTGTCTCCTGTGAGATTTGCCAGATGTTCTATGTGGGCAAGACTAATCAGAAGCTGAGGGATAGAATCCATGAGCGCCTTTATCAGATCAGGATTAAGTCAACTATTAATGCCCTGTCGAGACATATATTAGATACTGATACCACCCATGCCTTTAGATTTAAGGTTATAGAGAAGATACACCCCAGTTATATGGGTGGGGATATTAGGACTTATACTGAAGGTCAGGAAGTTAAATGGATTGTGAGATTTAGGTCGGATCAATACCCTGGCCTAAATGACAAAGTGTCTATTAAACATTTTTTGAGGTCGAGAAGGCTCAAGATCAATTAGGAGTGTACTAGGTTTTTAAGTATATTTTATGCATATTTTTAATGCTTAAATGTGATATGTTATAGATGCAGTATATATGTTTATGCATTTTATGCTTGTATGTCCATATTATTTGTATACTGTTTTCTATATACATTGAATATTATGAATCAGTTCAGTAGCAGTTCAGTTCTGAAGGTAATGCTACTCAATGCTAGAAGTCTAAACCTCAAAATGCACTCTCTCAAGGCACTCCTAAAAATGGAGAACATTGATATCTGTGCAGTAACTGAGGCCTGGTTCAAAGCACCAGAGAGCACCCCTGCAATACCAGGCTACAACTCTTACCACACTGTTTGGCCACCCAACCAGGAGCGAAACACTAAAGGTGGAGGAGTGTCAATATTCACCAAGGATATTCACACCACCAGGCTAGTTGCCCAACACAATGCGTCTACAATTCTCCAGGTGCAACTAACACTAGGTAAGACTGCAATCGAAATTGTAGCTTGCTACAGATCCCCCACCATACCCCAAGATTCTCACTAAACCTTTCTAAACATACTGGAAAATATTAAGATAGAACTAAACACCCTAATACTGGGTGATTTTTACTACCCTGCCATTAACTGGGAAAACTACTCATGTACCAACACCTTTGCCCAACGGTTCTTGGAATTCATAAATCCCTGCGCCCTGGATCAACTAATCCATAGTCCCACCACGGGCTCCAATATCCTAGATCTGGTCATTACCAACATGGGAAATTGATGCACCACACCTATGGTCACCTCCTCGTTAGTCAGGTCTGACCATAAGCTAATCACTCTTAACATCCACATCCCACCCCCGGCCCCCAGTAAGGAAACCTCCATAAAAAACTTTTCCAAAGCCAACTTCATGATACTCAAGTCAGACGTGACAAACTTCATGACACCCATGCAGACGGGAACTGAAAGTTCAACTGCTGAATTCTACACTAAGGCACTGTGTGAGCACATCCACTCATGCATGAATCGTGCCATCCCAAATAGAACCAAGATGCTCTCATCCAAAAAAAGGAAGCCAATCTTGTGATCCCCTGCCATAAACAAACTTTACAACAAAAGGAAGAAACTGTTGCAGAAAAGAGGAAAATCCCAGGATGCAAAAAACTCCCTTATTAGCCTCAGTAAGAAACTGAGATCCCTCATAAAATCCTCCAAAGCTAGTTACAAAAAATAAAATTGCCAAA
Source organism: Protopterus annectens (assembly GCF_019279795.1). Lineage (NCBI taxonomy): Eukaryota > Metazoa > Chordata > Ceratodontiformes > Protopteridae > Protopterus > Protopterus annectens. Next base: position 599,099,891 of record NC_056736.1, read on the forward strand.
GATTCCAAAGACAACCACAAGGCATTCTATAACTATGTCAAGAATCTTAATGGCAATGCTCAGATCTGCTCTGAGCTAAAACAGAATGGCATTAAATATACTGATCCCAAGGATATTGCCAATATCCTGGCAGATCGATTCAGTGCCAACTTCACCCCCCTCTTACCCCCTAAATGGCCCATCTAAATACCGGAAGATTGCCAAATTCCGGTAATAACAGCAACAGCGGTAAAAAACGCACTCTCCAAAGCTAAGAATACAGCATCCATGGGACCAGATGATATCCTGTGTACTACATGAACTACAATATGAACTGGTACCTCACCTAAGTGTCATGTTTAATCATAGCCTCACCTCAGGTTCTGTGCCCACTGAGTGGCGCAGAGCTACAGTTATCCCACTCCACAAGGGGGGATCCACCTTGGATCCCGGAAACTACCATCCCATCAGTCTGACGAGCCTTATCTGCAAGGCCATGGAGCGTATTATCATGGAACTTATAAACAAAGACATTGGCAACCTTCAAACACTGGACCCCACCCAGTTTGGGTTCGTGAAGGGCTGATCTTGTCTCCTGAACCTGACTGACTTCTTTGAATCAGTCTCCAGAGCCATGGACAAGGTAAGGTGGTCTACACAGCCTATCTAGACCTTGCCAAGGCCTTTGACACCATCCCCCACTCTGGAATCATAGATAAACTTGCTAAGCTGGACATTAATCCCTACATCACTCAATGGGTTGCTAACTGGCTTACTGACAGAACCCACACTGTAAAAGTAGCTGACTCCAAATCCAGCTCCAGACAAGTGACAAGTGGAGTACCTCAGGGTTCAGTCCTGGGACCGCTCTTGTTTGGCATCTATTTCTCTGAAGTACAGGCTAACACTAAGGGACTCTGGCTAACAAAGTTTGCAGATGACTGCAAACTGGGAGCCATTATTGAATCCCCAAATGATGTGGATACTCTACAAAAGGGCCTTACAGAAACAGATGCTTGGTGCCAGAGCCATGGGCTCAAGCTCAATGCCAAGAAATGTAAAGTTATCCCCTTTGGGAAAAAACATGTACCCATGAATTACCATATAGGTGGCAGTACACTAAACACCGAAAGTGTGATAAGAGACTTAGGGGCACAGGTGGACAGTGGTCTCACCTTCGATAACCACATTGCCACAACAGTCAGGAAATCCTTCTATGTGGCACACCTCATCACTAAGGGCTTTTCATCCAGAAAAAAGGAGGTCATTGTCCCACTGTACTCATCCCTCATTAGACCCATTATAGAATACAATGCCCTGTTTGGTATGTACCTCTCAAGACATCTGCAACAACTGGAAAGGCCGCAGAAATACCTCACTAAAGGAATCACAGGCCTAAAGCAGATGCTCTATAATGACCACCTTAAAAAACTCCAGCTATACTCTGTCGCATACCGTTTATTCAGAGGCAATCTCTGCTTAACATACAAGGCCATGTCAAACCCAGAGCTGTTGGACATGCTACACTTAAAGAAATCCCAATCCCTCTGAGCCACATGCTCCAGGGATCTAAACCTTGTCATCACAATAAACAAAACATGCTGGAGGGATAGGTTCCTGACCCAGAGACTCCCCAAACTCTGGAATAGATTGCCCATACATGTCAAGCAGAGTGCCTCTTTGGCCCTCTTCAAAAGGAACCTTGACGATTGGATGGGAGAAAGGAAATTCACCCCGGGGATCACATCAGTTGCCCTGTTAGACAGGGGTCCAGGGAAGTAAATAGTGTGGGAAGAAATAGCCAAGAAATTGTTATGGCTAGGCTTGTATAGGCCCTAGGGCTGATAGCCTAGTACCAACCTATGAACCTATGTGCATATATTTTATACATTTATATGTATATTTTATAGTATAGTTCTTATATGTCTATGTAATGGAAGTCTATCCCTTTAAGAATGGAGAGATATGTGTTTTTTCCTGCCAAAGATGGTACTTAAACTTTTTGTATTTTGTAAATGTCTATGGTCTGAAGAAGCCCTATCCGGTGAAAGTGCTAACTTCTGTCTGTGAATAAACCTGTTTTACGTTAAAGTTTGGATGCGGTTTGTCCTATGCAGCTCTGTCTCATTCCAGCATCCGTTTATTGGATTTATCTTTGTAATTAAAATACTTATTTATTTATTTATTTATTTGTTTCACATTTGTTTACCAGGAAAGTCTAACTTGGAATAAAGCCAATTTTAGCAGAGGCCCGGGGAGAAACGCTCTACATGTATGTCTTTGAATTTAAGGAGAACAAATCAGTTTTCTAAAATGTCTTAATTTCAAGACCATCTTTAAAGATACAGTTTCATTTAAACCAGGGTACTTAACTACCCTGAGTCTTAGAATCCATTTATATTCAACCTTTTTCAGTAAGAGCTGCAATTTCACCCCTCTTAGGTTTTGCTTAATTACTTGCAAAGCAGCAAAACAAAACTGATGATGTTCATCCTTCTCACTAATATGTCTGCTGAGAGCATTCTGAGTACACTCTCTTTTAATTATCTGATTGTTGCTGACATATCCTATCTTTAAACTTTCTGTTACTCTTGCCAACATAAGAGACAGGACATATGCAAGTTTTGCACGTTATCCTTGCTCCAGACAGTCTCACAAGTATATCTCTTTCTCAGCCTTTCCTTAACATTATTACGTTTGTTCTTTATTTGAGCAGTGATGTGTATGGGTCTATTTCTAATGATCAAAATTCCACTTGCCCACTTTCTTAACACTGAGACGACTTCACCGATAGCACATTTAAACAAACACTCAGATCATCGATAAGGAACTTCGGGTAAATAACCACTTGACCACCATGGTGAACTTTGCCCCTTTCTCCACTGTTGTGCAATCTCGGAGTTGGTATATTTAGTTGGGGGGGTTAATTTGGTTTGTTTTTTTAATTTACTTTGTGGTGTGGAAAAGTGGTCACTTACCTGAAGTTTTCAGTTGGTGATCCGAGTGTTCATTTAAATGCAGTTTCAGAAATGTCTCAGTGATGAGAAAGTCGGGTTAGAGGGATTTCGATCATTAGAAGTAGACTCATATACAGTATATATATATATATATATATATATATATATATATATATATATGTATATTTTTTTTTTTTTTTTTTACACATTATGTATAGCACATATATATATATAGCGATTCTTCTATTCCCAAACTGGTTGTGCTTTTTAAAGTAAAGTATCTGTACATATAAAGAAATCTCAATATTTATTTTCACCTCCATTTAGATCCAGGTATAAAATAGATCTGCAATGCATTCTGTGATTACAATGACATAATAACATTGGTACCTTTATTTGTCTCCTAAAATTCTCAACCTGGCAACTCTTAATTATCCCCATATTGAACAAACATCCCCCAGACTAGTTTTCTGTCAAATATAGCACTTGGTGAAAGCTGCCAAGGGCTTAATGGCATACTACATATCTAGGCTTTGTGTGGTATTTATAATGGATTTAACTTAATGGAAAAGAAAAATTTCAATCTATTGAAGAATTAAAGGAGGGTTTTATTCTTCCCCAGTATGATTTCTAGATGTATTGGAACTCTAACCAGGAGTTGTTTAAGTGGTTAGTTGATGTTGTTATTAACAATTTCTCCATGAGCTATTTTCCACGAATATTGTATCTACCTATAGTGTCTTTCCACTTATACTCTCTTCATATTGCTTCCTGTGGGAGAAAATGTTAGATTCCCCTATGACATTCAGTGATAATGACCTGTGGTTTCCTTTTCAAAGCTGCTTTGGATCCGGACAGTATATGTGAAGTACTACATCTAGAAACCTGCATTTTTCCCAACATCTTCCATTTTGAATTGGAGGTGTCATAAGGTCTTAGATGTATATTTTTAGACCTGTCTTCTATACAATCTTTTGGGAAAGATACTGAAAAGAGTTTAAATATTATGGAAGAAATATGTATCATGTGGAATCAGAATCTCATCTCTTGTTCCAAAAGTAGTACATAAAATACCTAGATTTTTGATCACTGTGGCACAGAAATATATCACATTCAGTACAAAATCCAACAATATGTTGACAAAATTGTAGTTAATCAAAATAGCTCTCAAGGAAGTTCATTGCATACTTTGGCTGCTGTCAGTGCCAACAACATGAAACTTACTCCCTACTGATTAAAATGCCATATAGCCTTAGAAGACCAATTGCAAATGTTAAGTTCTATCCATCCATCTACAACCACTTTTACCCATTTTTGCACATGGGGTCGGGGTGTCACTTCAACAGTGACAATCATCTAGAGCCAAGGTACATACCACCAAGTGGCTAGCCCTGCCATGGGTTTTCTGCATTCTAAAACTGTCAACCTCAATATTTATAGCCTACCCAACAAAATTAGCAAATTCCACTCCTGGATAGCTAACTACATCCTAGACATTATACTAATCACTGAAACATAGCTAACCCCCAACAGCCTAGAAACTAGAAACTACAGAATCACAAAAAAATAAGGAGTACTGCTATAATCTACTCTAATAACCTAGCAATAGCCACACTAACCACAAAAATCCCTCCTATTAACAACACAGAGGTATTGCCTGTCTTACTGAAATTAAACCAGATCAAAATCCATATGCATAATACCTGTACACACACACCCTCAAAATGACCAATCTTTCTTGGAAGACAAACTCTCCTGGGCATTCTTCCATGTCTCCCAGGAAACCATCATCCTTCGGAATGTTAATGTTAACAGGGCAACCTCAAACACCGTCACAGGTAAGAACCCTATAAACATTTTAAATTTTCTCAACTAGTTACCTCCCCTACAAGAGTAAACAAAGCAGACACTGATGGCACCATCCTTTACTGGATACTGACAAGAAATCCAGAAAACAAATCATATCACCGGGTGACTTCTAACATCCTCAGTGATCCCCAGTAATCACCATCCTACCTTTACCATCCATCAAGATAAAAAAAAAACACTGAAACTACTCAGCTCAGAACAGTAAGGAACCACAAAAACTTCAGTCTTTCCCACTTTATAAACACCCTAAAGCACTGCTCCTTGCCCTCCCAAATATGCAACAAAGTCTAGAAGACTTTGGATTTTTTCCTGGAAATGATTGCATAGACACTTTCATATCCAAAGCAGACTCCAAAGAATTTTTCCTCGGGTAGATGTTAAATTTTGGAGGTGTGAACAGGAACAAACAGTTAACTGGGAACTAATGTTTTGGGAGTGTAATGAGTTGGTAGACTTTAAAAATTCACTGCTCAGTACTTTACCAGGAATACTAGGTAAGTAAATGTGTGTAACTAAGGACATTTTTTTTTGGAGATGGGACACAGGATCTGAATTGTCTAGACACAGTAAGGCCTTGTTAAGTTTAATTCTGGTGATTGCCAAAAAAGCAATTACTAGAAAATGGAAATCAAAATCTAAACCATCTATACTTGAAGTAGTGAATATTGTAATGGAGATATAAGAACAAGAGGTGGGATCTTTAGAAAAGGGTAGGAGTAAATTACATAAAAAGTAGAAATCATGGGAAAAACATATGCAGAAAAATGTTTTGGGGTAGGAATGTGGAATGTGGTTTAATAGAAGGCATGAATTGAATAATTTATGTAATGTCCCCGTGGAGTATGATGTTTGCAGATGACATTGTGATCTGTAGTGAGAGTAGGGAACAGGTGGAGGAGACCCTGGAGAGGTGGAGATATGCTCTAGAGAGAAGAGGAATGAAGGCCAGCAGGACTAAGACAGAATATATGTGTGTGAATGAGAGGGAGGATAGAGGAATGGTGAGGATGCAGGGAGCAGAGGTGGTGAAGGTGGATGAGATTAAGTACTTGGGATCAACAGTTCAGAGTAATGGTGAGTGTGGAAGAGAGTTGAAGAAGAGAGTACAGGCAGGATGGAGTGGGTAGAGAAGAGTGTCAGGAGTGATTTGTGACAGAGTACCAGTAAGAGTGACAGAGTACCAGTAAGAGTGAAAGGTAGGTCTACAAGAGGGTAGTGAGACCAGCTATGTTATACGGGTTGGAGATAGTGGCATTGACAATAAGGCAGGAGTCAGAGCTTGACGTGGCAGAGTTGAAGATGTTAAGATTTGCACTGGGTGTGACGAGGATGGACAGGATTAGGAATAAGTATATTAGATGGTCAGCCTAGGTTGGAAGGTTTGGAGACAAAGCCAGAGAGGCAAGATTATGTTGGTTTGGACATGTGCTGAGGAGGGATGCAGAGTATATTGGGAAAAAGATGCTAAGGATGAAGCTGCCAGGTAACAGGAAAAGAGGAAGGCCTAAGTAAGGTTTATGGATGTGGTGAGAGAGGACATGCAGGTGGTTGGTGTGACAGAGCAAGATGCAGAGGACAGGAAGAAATGGAAACAGTTGATCTGCTGTGGTGACCCCTAATGGGAGCAGCTGAAAGAAGAAGAAGAAGAAGAAGATGTAATGTTGCCTGGATCATAGGATATATAGCAATATATGTGATGTATAATGTTTGTAAATGTGAACTTATTAATATGGTTTGATTACTTTTATATATTATATAATATGTTTACCTATGTCACAAGTGATAATTCAATAAAGGAGCTTGAAAAAAAAGAATCATTAACAATTGGAATATAGAAAGTACCCTTCTACTTGTAACAAAGATGGATGTATTAACATAAGAGCATCCTTGAGAAAAAAATAGAAAAATAACTCCGTTTATGATGCAAACTAGCTGTTTATACTACTGACAACAACAGCAAGAAATAAACAAACAAAAAAAAAAAACAGAAAATCTTTTTGTAAACATTTGCTGCCATATTTTAAGGATTCACCTGATGATTTAGTATTTAAAACAGATCACAGAAATTGTTGACAACAGCGGTATTACTTGAAGTATTTAACATTATTTTCTCTTGATACTTTGTGAATGCTCTTATCACCTGTATTTCAGTTGACATTTTACAGAAAAACATGTTCATAGGTTTCTTTATGAGCGCAATCAGTAAGATTAGAGCTTACTCAGAAGCTAAATCAAATGGACACGATGGTGTTTTTTTAACTACATCAGTAATGTTGTACTTCTGTCTCTTACTTACTTATTTGTATCAGTTATATCTGCTAAATGATTCTGCGTCAGATATATGGACATAGGCTGTCAAGGTCCCAGTTCTAAAAGATACTAACCCTAGCAATGTGAATAATTGTAGACCAATAAACATGACTAGTTTGAATCAATTCAGATTTTGTTCTGAATGTTATTGCACTATTAATTTAATCAGCTTTTACAACAACTTAACTGGGGCAATGGATTGTGGGATACTAGCTGATGCAATTTATCTTGACCTCACCAAAGCCTTTGACATTATTCCTCATAAAAGAACAATTCAATGACTATCTGCTTTAAATGAGAACAGTTTTACTTTTAGGTAGATTAGCAGATTACTTTTTTAACCATCTTTGCTGAGAAAGGATTAAAAATGTATTAGGTAAGGGTATACCAAAAGGGTCTGTGTAGAGAACATTTTTTTTAATATTTTTTCCTGATTTTCATCTGTGGACTATGTAAGTGTGGGCAAGTTTGCAGATGACACTAAATTTGGCACTATATCAACTGGCCTAAGTGATTAATAAAATATTCAAGGTCTCAATGTTTCCTTTTTCAATTGGGTATCTGTGAACCATACTTCTTTTAACAGCAACAGATGCAATACATTGCCCTGTAAGTTCACTACTCTATTGATAATAAACTACTTTTAATTTTGACTCATGTGAAGGATCTCCGTGTTATAGTGCACATACCTTTAAGCTTTGAAGTTAATTCCAACTTGATACTGAAACAGTGTTTTAACATTATAAAGGATGTTTCACATGCCATCTCCTCTACACATATAAATGTAGCTCTATCTTTCTATAGTTTATTAATCCAACCTCATAGAGAATACAGTGCAACTTTTTGTATCTATATCACTATAATATAATATAAAAAGACAAGAAGGAATGCAGAATTATTTTGTTAAAAGATCTCTAATGTTCAGTTTTTGCCTTGGTTCTGTTGATTTGATAGGTTAAAACTTACTATGTTTGCTGTTGGCTGCTCAGGGGGGTTTTGGTTTTGACTTGCAATTGTTTTAACTCACTCACACCCAAAGTCCCTTTTTTATATACTTCCATTTCACACCCATACCTCTGTATGGTGCCCAGGACTTTTCTGTGGTCTGGATTCTTGCACTAAATAACTTACCAGCTAATGATAGGCAACATTGAAATGGGCAAGGAGGTATTAACAAAATGACAGTAAGATTGTTAGTCTAGGATGCCATGCAGTGGAGAAATTAATTTTTGCCAATGATTATTTATATTTTCATATTTTCATTACTGAGAGACCTACATTTTATTGTGATGTAAGGTTTAAAACTCCAATGTGGGAGCCAGGGCAATTCACTGAAAATGCTGGTTAATAATCACACCATATTGGAAGTATTTCTAGTTGTTTATTAATAATTATTAAAATAAGCAATCTTTCTGTAAGTACTTAAAATGTCAAAAAATACAAGTTATTTAGAAACTGTTGAATGTCATTAGATAAAACCTTAGAGATTGTTGAAGAAAACTATCTTTAATATTTGCACTGTAGGTTGCTCATCTTAAGAGAAATCCAATAAATCCAGTATTATTTGTATTTCTAATTATACAATTAAACATATGCTTTCAAATTCCTGTAAATATCTCAATAAACATGCACTTATAAATAAATTTATAGAGGAATGTATTGTTGTCACATGAAAGCTTTTGTCTGGGTAACAAAAATGTTCTTAAAATACACATCTTGGTTGTATATTTTTCAAAATATGAAAATTTGTTTCTGAAAGTTTAGAAAAATATAATTTGGGGGTTGTGTCCATTACAATATATTACAGTATTAATGGAAAAGGCTGAGACTGCATTACAATATATTACAGTATTCATGGAAAAATACTATGAATTCATTGACTATCACTGTAAAAATATTTCTTACTGATAACATTATTTGTACAGTTGTAATAGCTTTTATTGCTCATAAAATATTTAAATGTATTTATCTTATATTTTTAAGTTTATTTCTCAGAAAAGGTTCTGCAATGTAAGATATTTGTATTCCGCTGAGGTATGAAGTTCCACACCACTTAGGTATTAATTAGATAAGATACTGGCAACTGTTATTGGTGCTAATTTTATGTTCTATTTTCACTCAACTACAAATAATCTTGTGATTAACATCAAAAATTGAATACATCAATAAATATTTTTTGTATGAGTGACACATCTTTGAAATCAACCATCATTAGGTTTGAGACATGTTTTTAATGTAAATATCTTCAAATTCCAATTATAACTTTGGACTGGGTTAAGGGTTACAGACTTCTTTTTACAGATTAAAGATTCCATAGATAATCTCCAAAGAGGTCTTCCAGTCCTCTTCTAACTACATTGTAACATTGTAACACGATATGCATAAAATTATTTTCACGGGGATTCTACTCAAGATGTGGTTCAGTTAAGGTCTTACATAAAAGGATTATAAATGAAGGTATCCGCCATGAAATAACCTTGAACATGTCCCAAACTTATATTTAGCCTTCATTACAGTATCCATTATGTACTATTTAATTTTCTATTCAATAATGGTAGTAAGATCTTGATATAGATTTATAAAATATATCCATCATTTGTTTATAGTACAGCGTTGTCCCTAACTTTGCCGTAATTAATAACATCTCATTTCCCATATTTAAAAACTAAATTGCTTTCTTCAGGCCATACTAACAGTTGATTTGCAAAGGTTTAAAATCAATCAGTATTGGCTCTTATACTTATCAAATATGGCAATGTGATATTAACCACATATTTAGTTATGCAGAAACCCTTTACTAGTATAAGTAATAAGAAAGGGGCTCAGAGTAGATCCTTAGGACAGACCATATGTTAAAACTATTATATCACAAAGATCCGTATTTAATTTAACCCATTATTCCATCTTATTCAACCATAATTTGATTCATTCTGTCAACTCTTTATTCCTCCTGACATCTCTAATTGATCTATCAAAATCCTAGTCTTTACATTTTCAAATGTTGTACTTATAGCCAAAAACAAAACATCGGTTTCAAACTCTGCAGCCATCACAAAGGAAAAATGTTCTAAGGAAATTTCCTAAGTTACTGTCAGCTGAGGTGCACAAAGAAAATACATGATGGTTACATACTTGATGTATGACCCAGTTCTGTAAAATTTTCTTTAATATCTTCAGTAATAATGAGTCCATTATCTCACTCACTACAGTCAGTAATCCAACTAGTCTATTTGATCCAGGATTTAAATCATTTTCTTGTTAACTGTCATCATTCCAGTCATCAGATCCATCCATCCATCCTCAACCCCTTTTCCAATTTTGCATATGGGGTCGGGATGCCACTTTTACAGTGACAATCATCTCAAGCCAAGGTTGACACTGTCTGGTGGTTAGCCCTGCCGTGGTAATTCATTCACACTACTGATAAACAATTAAAGAGTGCATAAAACAGTTTAGTTAATGTCAGAGTAAAACATGTTTAAGTTTTTTTTTCCAGGGGTATTTTGATTATCGCAGGACTAACTATAGCTGCATGCACATGCATTTACAGACACTCTCAAATAATTTCTAGAGGGTTATTTAAAAATATCTCATTTCATTCTTCCCTCTATAAGTATCAGTATTTTGAGCTTTTCTATCCAAAGCCTTAATAAACTCATCTAAGAGGATATTAGTTTTATGAATATGTAGTTAGTGAATTCTCTGTTATGGTTATTCACTTTTGCATTTTCATTCTTGGTTTGAGGTATTAGTCTATCAAGGGCAATATTATCATCTTTGAAGTCAAAATTAAGATGCATTTTCTTGTTTATCTTTTAATTTCTTTCTGAATGTATCTGGATACTGTGCTATAAGCATACATTGCCTTAATAGTCTAATCATTCTGCATTTCTCACAAGAAAACTCCATTTTATTAATACGTAGATAAAACACAGAAAATGACAAACCATGGAATCATAAGTGAGTACGCTTGAGCTGTGGGGAAAACATGACCAAAGATCTTATATAATGAAGGCATGCCAGTCAGAAGACCTCATGAAAAGAAACTATTGAGTACAGTACACATATGCTTGATATAATGGTAGGGATTCTAGTGTACAAACAGATAGAACTTTGGAAAGTATGTTGATCCACAAAGTGTTACATTTTGTTGATAACTGCATGGTGATCCTGCATGCATTAAGCCACAGTGATGTTAGTTTATTGGAGGATTATGAGGCAGTATTAGGCTTAGCCTTCATCTCAGAAACATCGGAGGTGGTACAGTCCACAGAAAGTCAAAAGCTGTGCATCTAACTGTTGAAGTATTCCAAGATGACTCATTGTTATTTGGATTTTGTTGAAGGATGCAGTCATTGGAATCAATGTTAGAAAATGTGATGCTTTGACTGAAAAGAATCCCTGAAATGCTGGGAAAGTTTTTCTCCAACATTTATGGTCCTGGAAATAATAATTAGGATGAGGTGGCACCAGTGTTGCTATGATATCCTTCTCCCATCATTCGAAATATTATGAACCATTACAAAACTTAGTGCACATACTGTTATGGTAAGACAGTCTGCTCAGAACAGATGCCCCATACCTGTCCTTACAGCAAAGAGGCCTGGGACTGAAAACGCAGTTAAACAAGAGAGAAGAAAGAGGATGAAAGTGGATAAAAATGGAACAGTCAATGATGAAGGAAGACAGGCATCCTCTGATTACAGTGAGTAACATAAATGTTGAAAAGTCTGATGATTAACAGTGATACATATTAAAAGATATACAAGTATATATTAGTGGGTGACTTTGATCATTTAAATGACAGGGCATCAATATGCTGAGAACACTGGTGAGATAAAGAATAAACATGCTAGGTATGATGTATATGTCTAAACAAAGAAGGGGTGGGTAACTCCATTTAGAATTTCACAAACAATTGTGACCTCTTTATAAAGGAACACATACACAGTGATTTGCAGCCCTATATAATAGTGTAGCTTTTGCTGAAGGACCCTGTAGATAGGGGGTCTATATCATAACATCGAATTTTATAAAGTTCGAATGTTATAATATCGAAACAGTTTTGTCTTACGCTGAAAACAGCGAAGGTGCAGGACACCGAATTCTTTCCCAGGGAAAGAATTCGGTAGGCCATTGCTGTGGCTTCGCTATTTTCAGTGTTCGATATGTTGGATCGTTACAGGTCAGGTTCAGGTAAGTGTGCGATTATGTGTAGGATAGGGTTAGGGGGCGGGTTAGGTGAGTTAGGGTTAGGGTGTGGGTCAGGTAAGTGTGCGGTTGTGTGTAGGTTAGGGTTAGTGGGCAGATTAGGTGAGTTAGGGTTAGTGCACGGATAAGGTGAGTGTGCTATAGTGCCGTCACCTTAGGGTTAGGGTCAGGTTAAAGTAAGTGGATAGCTAATAGTGTATGTAAAGTTTAGTTTAGGTTTAGGTGTAGGATTTTAAGTGTATGTGTGTGGATTGCTGTTTTTTGTGTGTGTTTGTGCTGTGTGTATGTTTCTCGGAATATCGATTTTTTTTCCCTGGGAAAAAAAATCGCTATTCTGACTGTTCAATGTTTGCGGATTTCGATGTTTAGGGTTCTATATTATAACAATCGATCTTTGTAGATTTCAGTGTTATAATATAGACCCATAGATAGGTGGGTGGAAGTTGCTGATCAAGGAAATTATGTACTATATAAAGGCATGCTTATTCTAATATTGTAACCACACCAAAGGACCGAGCCAAGGTTCATAAGAAATATAAAATTCCATGTGAAGAACTCACCCTACTGATATGAATAAAACTTTGATTAATAAACTTCCAAAGTTTTAAAATTGCTCACACTTTTGCCAGTGTAGTCAGTCAGTTTTCAAGTATAAAATGTTACAGATGAACAATTACTTTTGGGGAGAAACTATCAAATGTAAACATGTGCCCAAGGGGTTAAAAATTTGGAAGTACCCTCATGGTGTAGAGAAGAGCACTCCCTTTCACATAGAGTTGTTGAAACTGGTAGATAAAACAGGTTTGATTTAACCCGGTTGGGTATGAAAGAGAACAATAGACATGGTGATCTTAGAGAGGGAAATCACACATTTAGCCACAACCATTATTGAGGACTTAGTCTTTTCACAACATCAGGAAAGCTACAATAAAGTTGATCTCTAATATGGCAAAACAATAAAGTTTTTATAGCACTGAGGCTAGACTAGCACCCACTAATGGAAGAAAAGATAAGAAGTTACAACACGACAATATGGATTATGCCAACCATGCGCTTTACCCTAAAATCCACAAAAGAGAGGTATCCTCCCAAGACCACTTAAACATGTATAGACATTTGACCCCAGTAGTTGAACAACAGGTGTATAGTGCACAGAACTCCCCTTTGGAGGTACGCCAGGTGAGGCAGTATGAGATATTAGCCAACAAGCAGAGGGAGAAGGCATATTAAACTGAGGAGAAGTGGGAAGAGCAGAAGATGGCGTGGGAATCAACAGTACTGGCAGACCTCCAGGGACTGAATTATAATGATGCTGTCACCACACATGAAGGTACTGTATCTGTGACCACACATTTGAATTTTAAGATTTATAATTTCACTGATGTTAACGTAGGTCTTGATCATCACAATTTATTTGTGAAAGGGTTTTCATTTATTCCTTTGTGCAGATTGGACATTGTACAGACATTAATAGACTTGATATTGTTTGTTTGAAAATTGAATTTACAGTTGCATCTGGGTAATGCTCACAATGATGGCCAATATGCAACTGGGTTAAAACATGAGTGTATATAACCCTCCACACACATATCTTGTTTTACAAGCATTTGAAAGGATGTGTGAACAGGACATTAGACGTTTATTAATGAACAAAAATGATATGGTGTATTATAATTTAACTATGAGGGAAGCATTGATTTTAAAGGAGTTTATGTCAAATACAATCATTAGATACATGAAACCGGACAAGGAAGGTGGAATGGTACTTATGGACACTGTCAATTACAATGGAAAACATTTCTAAAATGTTAGCGGACACTAGTACATATCAGCTTGTTTCCATCAATAAGATCAGTACAGCATATAGAACTATACATTCGCACCTTGAGAAATTGTTGATGTATGACATCATTACTGTTGATCTAGCTCTTGAGAAGTTGTTGATGTATGACATCATTACTGTTGATCTAACTCTTGAGAAGTTGATGTATGACATCATTACTGTTCATCTAGCTCTTGAGAAGTTGTTGCTGTATGACACCATTACTGTTGATCTAGCTCTTGAGAAGTTGTTGATGTATGACATCATTACTGTTGATCTAGCTCTTGAGAAGTTAATGTATGACATCATTACTGTTCATCTAGCTCTTGAGAAGTTGATGTATGACACCATTACTGTTGATCTAGCTCTTGAGAAGTTGTTGATGTATGACATCATTACTGTTGATCTAGCTCTTGAGAAGTTGATGTATGACATCATTACTGTTGATCTAGCTCTTGAGAAGTTGATGTATGACATCATTACTGTTCATCTAGCTCTTGAGAAGTTGTTAATGTATGACACCATTACTGTTGATCTAGCTCTTGAGAAGTTGTTGATGTATGACATCATTACTGTTGATCTAGCTCTTGAGAAGTTGATGTATGACATCATTACTGTTCATCTAGCTCTTGAGAGGTTGTTGATGTGTGACACCATTACTGTTGATCTAGCTCTTGAGAAGTTGTTGATGTATGACACCATCACTGTTGATCTAGCTCTTGAGAAGTTGTTGATGTATGACATCATTACTGTTGATCTAGCTCTTGAGAAATTGTTGATGTATGACATCATTACTGTTGATCTAGCTCTTGAGAAGTTGTTGATGTATGACATCATTACTGTTGATCTAACTCTTGAGAAGTTGATGTATGACGTCATTACTGTTCATCTAGCTCTTGAGAAGTTGTTGCTGTATGACACCATTACTGTTGATCTAGCTCTTGAGAAGTTGTTGATGTATGACAT
Source organism: Protopterus annectens (assembly GCF_019279795.1). Taxonomy (NCBI): domain Eukaryota; kingdom Metazoa; phylum Chordata; order Ceratodontiformes; family Protopteridae; genus Protopterus; species Protopterus annectens. The sequence goes on from NC_056736.1 coordinate 599,115,005, forward strand.
CATTACTGTTGATCTAGCTCTTGAGAAGTTGATGTATGACATCATTACTGTTCATCTAGCTCTTGAGAAGTTGATGTATGACACCATTACTGTTGATCTAGCTCTTGAGAAGTTGTTGATGTATGACATCATTACTGTTGATCTAGCTCTTGAGAAGTTGATGTATGACATCATTACTGTTGATCTATCTCTTGAGAAGTTGATGTATGACATCATTACTGTTCATCTAGCTCTTGAGAAGTTGTTAATGTATGACACCATTACTGTTGATCTAGCTCTTGAGAAGTTGTTGATGTATGACATCATTACTGTTGATCTAGCTCTTGAGAAGTTGATGTATGACATCATTACTGTTCATCTAGCTCTTGAGAAGTTGTTGATGTGTGACACCATTAGTGTTGATCTAGCTCTTGAGAAGTTGTTGATGTATGACACCATCACTGTTGATCTAGCTCTTGAGAAGTTGTTGATGTATGACATCATTACTGTTCATCTAGCTCTTGAGAAGTTGTTGATGTATGACATCATTACTGTTGATCTAGCTGATTTTTTGAAAGTAGAACATCATATCATACCAAAAATGTTTGGAATACCTAGAATCTGCTGCGATGTTAACAATCTCCCGGTTCATCCCAAAGTCTCTGCAAAGGGTTTTATTACTAAACCAATTGTTAAATATATTGACTTTAAGTTAAAAAATGTATTTGTGAAAATTGAGTATAATATAAAGGATTCTTGGGACTTTATAGATAAACTGAGGGATTTGATAATGGATGAGGATTGTTTTTTTTGTAACACTTGACATTAAGAGTTTATTTTCTGTTATCCCACATAGAGAGAGTACTGCATAGTTCAATAATGCAGTGATTCAACATGATTTATTGACAACAGTAAATAAAATAATTCAAATTTAAATTTAAACTTAAACTTGCTGTATGTATAGACCCTGAGGAGGTTCAGATAGTAATGGATTTCATGGAAATCATTTTGTACAATAATTTTCTTTTCTTTGAGGGTGAATATTTTAAGCAATTGAAGGGAGTACCTATAGGGTCTGCCTGTGTCCCTCTATATGTGAACACTGTCCTTTATTCATAGGTTCATATGTGTTTACTAGGCTAACAACCACAATGGCCTTTTTAAGCTTAGCCATGCATCCCAAATCTCTGTCAAGTTCTGATAAACTTGATAAGTATAAGCAGGGGCTTGCGAGATGAAACATTTACAAACATGGGCCTGGGAGATGAACCATTTACAGGTTGCCTGTGTCTCTTAGAGACATAGATGCCAAACCAGGGATGAATTTCCTGTTCCCCATCCAGTTATCCAAGTTGCACTTGAATTGAGTAAGGGAGAAACTCTGCTTCACATGGATGGGGAGCCTGTTCCAGAGATGAGGTAATCGCTGGGATAAATACCTGTTTCTACAGCAGGTCCTATTTATATCACAGGCAAGGTTTAAGTCTTTAGAATGGGCAATTCTGGTGCTGTTTGCTTTGTGAATATGCAGGAGGTCCATCAGAGTGGGGTCTGACAATGCTCTGTATGTCAGGCATAGATCTCCCTTCAGAAGCCTGTAGGAGACAGAACACATTGATAGAGCCTTGAGGTGGTCTTTATAGGACATTTTACTTAAGCCCTGTATTCTTTTAGTGAGGAACCTCTGTGGACATAATGGTTGGATATGCCTTGTTAGGTACATACCAAAGGGGGCATTGTAGTCAATGATAGGTCTGATGAATGCTGAATACAGTGGAATAATGGCTTCCTTGGACTTAGATGCCACACCTTTGCTTATAAGTTGCACAACATTGAATGATTTCATTACTACTTTAGACACATGATGGTCAAAGGCTAGATTACTATCTATGTGTGTCCCTAAGTCCCTAACTACTGGGTCAACTCTAAGGGGTGTGTTGTCACTATGATAGTTACCAGGGGTGGATAACTTCCCTAAGGATACTATTATGCATTTTTTGGTATCTAGTTTTAGTCCATGGCTCTGACACCAGTTGTTTGTTAGTGTCAGCCCCTCCAGGAGAACATTTGTGTCAGTGTGGGATTCAATGACAGCTCCTAATTTGCAATCATCTGCAAATTTAGTCAGCCAGTGACCACTGACATTGGCCTTGACTTCAGAGAAGTAAATACCAAAAAGGAGCAGTCCAAGGACTGATCCCTGAGGTGCTCCACTTGTGACTGGCCTCTTTGTAGAGGTGGACTCCTCAATTCTAACTTCCTGTGTCCTATCTGTGAGCCGGTTCGCTATCCACTGGGTGACATACGAGTTTGGACCTAATCTCTTGAGTCTGTCAACAATGCCTGAGTAGGATATTGTGTCAAATGCCTTGGCCAGGTCAAGGTAAGCAGCGTGAACCATTTTGCCCTCATCCATTGCTTTGGTGACCTTCTCAAAGAAGTCCACCAGGTTGACTAGGCATACTCTGCCCTTGATGATACCAAACTGGGTTGGGTCCAGTGTCTTGTTATGAAAAAGAGCAAGTATTTAGTATGGAGTTATACAAACACTGTCAAATATGTGTGTTTATATCACACTATCAAAAGATGAAAATAGCGAACGCTATTTCATCAAACCTAAAATATCTAAACTACATAATATCGAACATTCAGAATAGCTAATTTTTTCCTTGGGAAAAAATTTGCTATTCCGAAACACATACACACAACACAAGCACACCTAAAAAACATCAATCCACACACATACACTTATAATCCTACAACTAACCCTACACTAAACTGTACATACACTATCTATCCACTTACCTTAACCCAAACCCTAACCCTAAGGTCCGTCACTATTGCACACTCACCTAACATGCGCCCTAACCCTAACTCACTTAACCCACTTCTAACCCTAATTCACCTAACCTGTGCCCTAACCCTAACTCACCTAACCCGTGCCCTAACCCTAACTCACCTAACCCACGCCCTATCCCTAACGACCACACAATCGCACACTTACCTGAACCCAACCCGTAACTTTCCACCACAGCGCTGAAAATAGCGAAGCCACAGAACCGGCCAACCAAATTCTTTCCCTAGGAAAGAATTCGGTGTTCTGTAGCTTCACTATTTTTAGCTTTCGCTCAAAACGGGTCAATATTAGAACATTCGAAGTTTTAAAACTTTGATGTTCTGATGTAGACCCAAATATGTCTCCACTATTTGAATGTCATGTTTTGATTTGGACAGGAAGTCAGTTGCAACTGGAGGAATTTATTAAAGACTTTTTAAGCTTTACTTCTACCTGTGACAAGGGTAGCATTCACTATCTGGACATGCTAGTTGCAAAAAATGGGCAAGATGGGCTAGACACTAGGGTGTACAGAAAACCTACATTTAGCAATTCTTTTATTCACTACATCAGTAGTCATCCTATGCATCAAAAGAGGGGGTTAGTTAAAAGTCAGTTTATTAGGGTATCAAGGCTAACCTCCAGGTATGATTGGAGCATGGATGAGTTTCACGTATTGAAGAGCATGTTTTTGGAAAGAGGCTACCCGGATAAAATTGTTAATGAACAGCTGGAATGGGTTTTACAGCAAAGGAAATTCAGTTATAGTCCTATTTTAAGATATGGACTGCACCAATTAGATAGAAATACAGTACAGCATAGGTCAGGAGCAGTGAACAATGAATACAGCAACTTATGCAATTGTATTGTTTTGCACTATACAATAGATGTTGGGGACATTAAAACAAAATTCTATAGGAACTGGAACATACTTAGGAGCACTGAGGTACCCTGGGTTAACTTTCTGTATATCTGAGGATTTATTTTTAGAAATAAAATAAATGTAAAAAGGATTTTAGAGAGGATGGCTGAAAAAGGCGACAATCTTTCTCACCACACTAATAAATATGGTTGCTGCAAGCAATGCTCGTTCATTGACACTGATGTGGAAGGGGAGATTTTGGATGGTATCAAAAAGTGGAGGGTTCCTGGCAGGTTAAACTGTAGGATGGATAAGGTGGATTACATGGCTAGGTGTTGCATGAATACAGCATTCTACATTGACAAAAGTGAGAACAATTTTAAAACTTTGGAATGGTATTAATAAAAGTTTTATTTGTATCAGTTGGGTGAGTTCTTAGGCTCATAGCTTTATAGGTGTGTACTAGGCTAATGGCCCTGGAGCCTTTACAAGTCTAGCCCATAGAAGTGCCCTGGCATCGTGCCGCCTGACGTTAGTTACCAGTGCCTCTATCATGTAGAGCCAATGGAGTGATCCCCGGGGTGAACTTTCTATTTCCCATCCACTCATCAAGATTTCTCTTGAAGAGGGCCAATGAGGTTCTCTGCTTGACATGTATGGGAAGTCTATTCCAGAGCATGGGCAGTCTCTGGGTTATGAACCTGTCCCCCAGTGTCCCCAGATTTCTTATAGTGCCTTCAGTGTTCAGTGGGCTCCCATCAATGTGGTAATTAGTGGGAACTGAGTTTTTCCCAAATGGGATGAGGACGCATTTTTTGGCATTAAGCTTAAGGCCATGGTTTCGACACCAGTCATTGGTCTCAGTGAGGCCTTTCTGTAGGATGTCTGCATCACTTGGGGAGTTAATAATGGCTCCCAGCTTGCAGCCATCTGTGAACTTGGTCAGCCAGAGTCTCTACGTGTTGGCATGGACTTTCTGAGAAGTAGATGCCAAACAGGAGAGGACCCAGGACCGATCCCTGTGGGACTCCACTCGTGACTGATCATCAGTCTGACTTGGAGTCTGCTACTTTCACGCTGTGGGATCTATCTGTAAGCCAATTTGCAACCCACCTAGTGATATTAGGGTTGATGCCTAGTTTGGTGAGTTTATCAATAATTCCTGAGTGGGGAATGGTATCAGAAGCCTTGGCCAAATCGAGGTAGGCTGTATGAACTGCCTTACCCTCATCCACAGCTCTGGTGACTGACTCAAAGAAGTCAACCAGGTTGAGCAGGCATGATCTACCTTTCACAGAATCTAAATGTGTGGGATCTACATTGTGGAGATTCCCTATATCCTTGTTAATTAGGTCCATGATGATGCATTCCTTAGCCTTACTCATCAGGCTAATAGGGCTATAATTCTCAGGGTCTGTAGTCGCTCCCCCTTTAGGGAGAGGGATGACTGTAACAGTGCACCATTCAGTAGGGACAAAGCCTGAGGTGATGCTGTGATTAAACAGGGTGCACAGATTTGGTGCCAGTTCACTTTGTAATTCATGTAGAACACATCCAGGGATATTTCCAGGTCTCATGGAGCTGTATTCTTGGCCTTGGACAATGCAGCTTTAACCTGTGCTGCAGCAATGCTGGGTGCCTGGCATTCCTCTGGTATTGTGATTGGTCCTTTAAGGGGGGAGAGAGGGGTAAAGTTGGCACTGAGTCTATCAGCCATTATGTTAGCAATATCTGTTGGCTCAGTATAGGAGGTACCATTGTCCGGCACTTGTCAAAAGTGTAAAAATCAAATCACCTTAACATACTGCAGGTGCAACATCTGCCTCTTATTTCAGGTTCATCATCTGCCTTTCATTTCGGGTGCATCATCTGCCTCTCATCTAGTCTATTTTATATCCACTACACTCACCGAAATGTCAGACAGAAGTATTCTTAATCTTCAGTCCAAAAACTTACAATGCCATGTTAGAGGTCAACTTAATTTTAATACTTCCAGTCATTGTCAAAAATATCTGGGTAGGACAGGTTTAGAAGTCAACAAATTCAAAATTGTAGAGGAATCTCTCAAGTCCATAGTAACAAAAAAGTTTGGTGACAGTATGAGGTAATTTTTTTAAGTATTGTTACTAGCAGGCAGCCAAATCTTTTGGCTATCTGGAGGCTAGCTGGTCCTAGTTCTCAGCTGTTCCTGATTGTGTAGAACATGCCTTGTTTTGTTTAATATGCTTGCCCTTTCCCTTATATATATATATATATATATATATATATATATATATATATATATATATATATATGTATATATATATTTTTTTAATTTCCTGGAAAACCACTGAGGATTTTAATCAGTCATGAAATAATAGACACTGGAGTTCATGTTATTATTCCTCAGAAAATGTTTGTTGATGCAAAATCTGTTGCTCTACCAACTAAATGAATTAGAGTAATATAAAAATGCTGGCCTATCAGTGGGGAAATAGGAGTAATAGCTGCTCTTAGGTTCATAGGTTCATAGGTTGATACTAGGCTATTGGCCCTTGGACCTATACAAGCCTAGCCATAACAATTCCCTGGCTATTTCTTCCCACACTATTTACTTCCCTGGACCCCTATTACTGCAATTTGTGTGAAAGAACTTGGAATACTGAAATGTGGCTACTGATTCCATGGAACAAATGTGAATATCTTTCAACTTCTTTGTTCAAGAATTCTGAAGAAAGACAAAAATAACTAGGAGAAAGAAATTCAAAAATGGCTCTAATTCAATTAAAATGTTAATAGAACAACAGCTTTTTTTTTTATCAACATACATTTTTGGTATAATACAAAGTATAAAACTTTAATGTCTGGCATAGTTAACTGACTATAATCCTCAGTGATAACATTTCTTATGGGGAACAGGGCAAAAATAGAAGACAAAACCAGAGACATTTTGTAAAATACTGGATAGCTGAAGTGGTATTTCCATGGCTGTCATTTTAGCTATTAACTGCTGTGTAGGGTGGAATTGTCAGTAGAAAGTTAACTGACCCTATTATTGATTTCTCAGTTTGCAGAGTCACTATCTGACTTTGCAGGACTAGTGTGCATTGGCAGGATTGCTATAATTTATGTGAATGCAACTTTTGGAATACTTTAATGTGTGTTTACTGTTTCAATGGATCAAAGTTGAAATAAAACATACAGTAGTACTTTTTTAGCTATAAATGCTTGGGGGGGCTGTGTGTACAAAGTAACTGACCCTCTTGTTGTTTTCACAGTTTAAAAAGTCACTGTTTAGCTTTACAAGATTAATCTGTATTTGCAGGATTACTGTGATTTATATGAAACAGCTTGGAATACTTTGGGTCTGTGACATTTTGTCAAATCACAAAGCAGTGAACACCTTTTCATCGATCTTCTATGTAGAGAAACTACCAATTGTCAAACAGAGTTTTCAATTAAATTTTCCCAGGGCAAGGCAACAGTTGGCCACCATCCGGAATTTGCCCTTTTCCCCACTGTAGTGCAATCTCAGAGTTGGTATATTTAGTTAGGGGGTGGAGGGGTTTAGCCCCCCCCCCCACTTGGGTAGGTGTTAAGTTTTATTATTTTGTTCTCAGTCGCTAGGGTGGCCTACTGTTGGTTTGCCCTAGGACAAGTTTCGCTGGAAAGTCCATTCATCTATTTGCATCTTTGATAAATATTTGTTTGAGGAATAGGGGTTTGATGATAAGTGATTCGATGAACTGATATAGACCCAGATACTCTAATGTGTCGCTACTCTTTTCATTGAACAAAGATGAAATGCAAGGACTAGCACACTTTAAAAATCTCATACCGTTTTTGTGCAAGTATGGATGAGGCTTTGAATAACAGATGGTGAGAGAAGATTGCCCATGTACAGGAAGTTGGCTACCATACTCCTGCACCCCTATGCTGCATACACAAAATCAGCTGTTACTAACATACTTCTGGAGCCCTGCAGTCCTGTGGCAGGGGTTCAGGAGGGTGGCAGACCCTCAAATGGTTATTATACCTTTGGTCTTTACACATAAGTAGAGGGTGTAACTGAGTAGAGGTGAGCGGTGGGATGTTTAAAATAAGTTTCACCAAATAAATACATGTCTGTCATTTTAGCTATAACTGATGGAGAGGGAGATGTCTATAGAAAGTATCTGACCCTGATGTTTTCTTGTTTTAAACAATTTGGCTTTGCAGGACTAATGTGCTTTTACAGGATTACTGTAATTTAAGTGAAGTAACTTAGGATTCTTTAAAGTGTGGCTACTGATTTCATGTAACAAAGCTGAAATGCAATACACGGCTGCTATTTTTAACTAAATCTGTTATCAGTGCTGTCTGTACAAAGTAAATGATGCCCTTACTGTTATCTCATTTTAAATAGTTATTATCTGGATTTTTAGGACTAGTGTGCAATTGTAACATTAATGTGATTTGTGGAAAACAACTTGGAATGGTTTAATATGTAAATACTGAGTGGAAGGTCGCAGACCTGAAATCCAATACATGACCAACACTTTTTATGACAGTCATCAGAAGTGCATGCAGAAGCAGCTATAACTGTTGAATGGAGGTTGGAATTGCCTGTTGAAAGCAACTTACTTGTTATTGTTAACTCAGTTTAAACAGTTACTATCTAGCTTTCAGGATTACTGCACATTGTGTGGAGTAAAATGTTTTACTTAATTGCACATCTGAGATATGCTCAGACCAAATAGAAATAATTGTTGGGGCTGTCTGTGTAGGGAATGGACCAACTGTCTGCTATTGCATGTGAAATGTGTGAAGCAACTTGTAATACTTTATTGTGTGACAGCTGTTTGTGTGGAGCATAGGTGAGCTATATTACACGTCTATCCTCTTTTATCACAATCAAAAAAAAAAATCATCACCTTCTGTGTATCCCTGGCTGAGGTTAGATTTAAAATGGTGCTATTGCCAGATATGATTTATGTATCCTCACAAATATTTGTTTTCTCAGTTTATTGTGAACTGTGAGTTTTGACATTTTTGAGCATCAAGCCTTAGATACAATTTTGAAATAAAAAAATTAATAAAATATCAGAGCATCTAGAACTCCCTCTAGGACCCCTATTGCTTCTAGTGGCCTAGTGGCCTCCCAAAACCCTGGATTAATGCAGTTATTTTACTCTTGGTCATTTAGGATCTGTTAAAAAGCTGCAGGAAAAAATAAAGTTGAAGAAGAATATCGAAGTTCTTGTAGAGCAGAGTGTGTATGTAACTTTAAGAAGCTTTCCAGTGAGCTAGCACATGTATATAAATACTGAGCATGTGCAAGCAAGACTGCCATTTTGTAGTGAGCTGCAGAGGTGTAAGCATATATGTGTGTAGTAGTCAGTCAGTTTGCTTATATTTTATGTTGCTGATATCAATCCTGATGTGTTTGTATGCAATAAAGTATATAATCGAATATCCGAGCCTCTTCATCTTAACTAGCTACACAAGACAAGTGACAGTTCTTTCCTTAATCATGATTTTTGTTCAGGCCATCAGTGGATCAAGAGGTTGTAGGAAAGCTCTAAAATGCGCCTGCAACATCTATAGTGTCTATGGCTTGTGAGGCCTAGTGACCCCCAGATCCCCAGTTTAAGTCAGTTATTTCCTCAACAGTTATTATAGTACAGTCCTGGTCAGTTAGGATGTATTGAACAGTTAAAGGAAAAAGAAAAGTTGATGGGCAACACTGAATTCCTTTCCTTAATCAGGAATATTGTTCTGGCCATCAATGGATAAAAAAAGGTTGTTGAAAATCTTTGAAATGCATTTCAGAGCATCTAGAATCCCCACAGGTTGATGCATTTATTTCCTCCACAGTTATTAGAGTGCAGTGCTGCCTAGTTAGGATAGGTTGAATAAATATATGCAGGAAAAAAAAAAGAGAAGGACAAACTGTGAGAAAAAGAAGAAAAAAGTAATCTTTATTGGGGAACCAGGGGGGCACTGGGTGATGTGTGTGTGTGGGGGGGGGGGGGGTTGGAGCCCTTCACTTAGGTCATCTGTTCAGCTAAGGTTGTCCCGAATCAGAATAAATCTGTTAAGGCAGAAATGGCAGCTGCTAATATATGAGCTCTTTGGGACTAATAGCTACCACGTAATCTGATGTGTAGAGATGCATACAGAGTATGGGAGCCTTTGTTCATCAATATCAGCTTTCTTGGATAAATTTGTTCCCTTTGCTCCCACATTGTTTCTTCAGATCCTAGGTTTATGAGATAGTCAAAGCTCAAAGGGGTCACTTTGAAAAGGAAGCCAGCTAATAATCCATCTCAGTTCCAGCCTGAAGGGGGAGGGAAACGGGTCAATCTCAAAGCTTCTAAAGAGAGTAGCCAGAGAGCCCTACAGTTAACTGGTACCTGATGACCTGTAGATATGGACGTCTACCACTAGGAAAAATACTATAAAAACAAGTCTTTCATTCCAATAATGCTGAGTTTCAGAAAAAGATCTTGTGTTTTAACAAGGAACACATCCGAAACTCAGCATTATGGGGTTGGAAACCTTGTTTTTCTGGGATTTATACTATCAGTAAACCCCCATATCCACAGGTCACCTGGCACCAGTTAATTGAATATTTAGAAGACAGGGATGTCTCTTAAATTGTGAAGAAAAATACTGGCCAGCCAAGCAAGTGTGGAGATTAAAGACATTTTTTTGTACTGGAAGTTTTTAGAGGAAGAGAAGACTTCAAGAGGCTAAGTAAGGTAGGTCAGAAGACTGCCACAACCCACAGAAGTGTACTAGGTAGGAAAGGCCACCCTCATTCTATGAATTTTATAATCTAACAGGGGACTCATATCAGCCACCATGAAAATGAGATGGAAAACAGAGGACATTTTCTTATTGTAACACTGACATCTTGTGCAGAGGGGTAGGAAGGTAAATACAGTAGAAATAAAAATATATATAAATAATATAATATTAATAATAATTTGGTAGTATGTAGTGTAATAAAGAATAAGTAGGTGGGCATTTTTCCTTTCAAGTCTCACATAAATTATGTATATTATCTGTTATCTTTCTAAATGAAATTGGAAGAAAGCTTTTATTCACATTTCTAAAGTGCTCATTGTATATGTTCACAGACATTAAGAAGTATGTTTCTTTCTTTTTTTACAGAATACATTTATTGCTTAACAAACCAGATCAAGCTGTTCATGATACCCTTGTTGATGAAGGTGTGCTCTCGTCCATAATGAAATCTGTTACAAAGTTGTTCAACAGTCTGACAAAACAAGCTACAACAGTCCGGAAAGCCTTGTTATCTTGTGAGTACAGTTTCATAAAAACAATTTCAAAAATATGACATGAAATTTGATATGACTTGATCAGATTCATCTGGTGTGTTGTATATGCACAATAAATTAGAAATCAGGAAAAATCCAGCCTCTGGGGTGCTTATAATGGATTATTTAGCTGAGCTGTGTTGTTTAGAAGGTAGGTGTATTATGCATGCAGACGCCTGTTTTCACTCATTACCCTTGGGGTTTTGAAGACAAGCTGTACATATAAAATATAGACAGAGGACTAGTGTATCTGTAACATACAGGCTCTAAATATTTGACGTTTTCGAGACAGCAGAGGATATTTCTGCATTGTAACAAAAAAGGAAAATTACATAACAAATGCAAAAGCAAGTATATAGAGAGGCATGCACTGGTCAGAAGAAACCTACTAATTAAATGATTGTACACTGCACCATGTTAACGAAAGAGTAACTATTAAAAAATAAATAATCATATGGTAATAGGAAGCAAGCAAATTAAGATTAACCAAAGTAAATCAGACAAGGGAAAAATGAATTAAATGGTATTGTGATGGATGCAGTTACAGATGTTTTTAAAGTGTAGCTTAGAAAAGAAGCATGCATACTCAGAGAAGATTCCAGGAACTGGTGGTAAAGCAAACAAGCTGTAACCTATGCAAGTAGTAAATGGAGGAAACATAGGACTGCTAGTAGACTGCATGTGACTACATTCTTTAGGCAGAACTGGATCTTTTACAGAACCTGTACTGCTTGATCTCCGTGCTGTAATAAAAAGGAAATGTAATCTACTGTAGTAAGATTAAGTCTGCAAAGAAAAACAAAATGTGTGCAGCAGCTGTCAGGGCAAAGTGAAAAACCAGTTTATATGAGTAAAACCTAGAAGTTTTGAGCTGATTTTGAAACTCATGAAGGATGTTCTGTCATAAAAAAAAAACAGGGGAAAGCAAAATCTCTGAAAAGCAGCAGATATGGTAATGGTAGGCCTTGAAGGAATGTAGCTAATGTAGGCTAAGCCCAACAGAAAAGAGAAAGTAAAAAGCAATCATGGCAGTGGTGTTTAACTGAAATTAATCAACATCATAATCACACGAGTTCAAACTGTCAGAAGATGGAGGTTTGTCTTGATTTAGAGCCAGATACTAACAAAAAATGTTTTATTGGAATAAAAATAATTTAATTAAAATAGCCACCTGATCAAAAACTATCTAATGATATTATTCTAGTTATTATGTTTTAATCTAAGATGTCCATGAGATACAGGTGCCAGCTTTTAGTTGTGACCTGGGAGCAGTGCATACTTAAGTGGGTTGTTCTGACTCAAACAACTTGCATGTGGAAGTTAAGGGAATAAAACCAAGCTCTAGAATGTGAAACTCATCAGCCCCTTGTAGCCTTAACCCTTTGAGCTAAAAGGAAAGTAAGTATTGTCAGTGTCCTTGCAAACTAATGTAGCTGTGGGTTAGCTGTGCAGAGTACACTAGCAGTATGCCAGGAACGTGATGAATTATCAGCAGGAAAGATGTAGCAATAATACCACCCAGATACAATCAAGGGAAATTTTTATCAGTCCCCATACCAGATCTGCTTGACATCCAGTGTTATTATAATCCGCTAAGGGATAGTATCAGTGATGCAATAGGTAGCACACTTGCCTTTTGTGCAGAAGGCTGTGGGTTCTATTCCCACACCTGGTAGACTGACTGGTAACAGAAGGCTGTGGGTTCTATTCCCACACCTGGTGTGGTAGAATGACTGTAGACACTGCAGTGTAGTACAAGGAGGGGGCTGTACTCCTCAGTGTGTTTTCCTTTGGATAAGATATTAAACTGAGGCACCATCTGCTTGAGGTGGGTGTAAAAAATTCCATGGCACCTACTGAAAACAGTAGAAGTTTCCCAATGTCCTGGACTAAATTTCTCCTAGTAATATAAATGCCATCTCAATTCTCTCATGAAAACAGGCTACTAGCCTTGTGGGACTAACCTAGTCAACAAATGATAAATAAATAATAACAAAATAGCTAACCTTCCATGGTATGGTGGAAAGTTGAATACAGTTAAAATGGTCCATCCCTGGAATTCATTAAACAAATATTTCCGTGCAGGAACAGTGTAGCTGCTCCTGCATGGAATATGCCCGCCGAGCGATTCAGGAAACAGCTGATCTGACGTGAATGAGCCTGCCGACACTGTTCATGCATGGAAAGCTGTGCAGAATGCTAATTAACTCATTTGCTGGTGAAAACCATGCAAATGAGGTGAATTAGTGATTCAGGAAGCAGGCAAGCATCCTTGCAGGAACAGTGCTAGTTGCAGAAATGTGTTCGGTTACTAACCAAACATATTTCTGCAAATAAAAAAACAGAGGCATGACAGCTCAAATAAAAGCATGTATTACAAACTTTATGTATGCCAATGGCCAAATATATGGCCATTGGCATTGGAAAGTGTTTAATTTAATAAAAAATCAAAGTATTTTTTTTGGCCAATCTCAGCCATTTAAGCATAGGGCAGCGGCGTGCAATGGGACTTAAAAAAAATGGAAATTGCAGCACTGTTTACATTTAGGCAGCGAGTTTGCGTGCCTTACCTCCAAGCTTAAAAGGGTGGAAATGGGAAAGTGGAAAAGAAAAAAAAAAGGAAATAGCAAAATACAACCACTCAAATACAAGTAAAACAGCTGGCAGGTGGAATGTCTCCAAGTAAGTCAATCACACAGGCAGCATCTGCAGCACAGCACTATAAACTATGCAAACACCTTCCAGTCTGTTTTTTTCCCACAAAATCTGCACCATAGGTGTGCACATATGGGGGAATTTTAACTGACAAAACTAGCAAAAGATGTTAGGGGCTGCTTTTGCTTTGATCTATCAGTATGTGCAAGAGGCCAAGAGCGCTGAGGAGGATAATGCTGACAATGACTCAGACTGAAGAGGAGGAGAAGAGTGTTCAGACCCAGGATAACCTACCAGGGGCTACATGATCTGGAGATAGTAGAGAGCTACAGGGTGGACAGGGGCATACTTCAGGAACTCTTTGAGCTGTGCCAGCCTTGCCTAAGACCCAGAACCAACAGAGGGGAACCCATTCCAGTGAATTCCAAGGTATGTGTTGCCTTAAGAATACTAGCTACAAGTAATTTCCAAAAAACAACTGGGGATGTCATGGGAGTCTCACAGGCATCTGCGTCCAAGATACTCCACCATTTCCTGGATGCCATGCAACCACATGCCACTGAGCAGATTTACTTCCGCAGGACCCACGAAGAGAGGACCAGTAATATGCGTCTCTTCCACAGTGTAGCAGAATACCCAGAGGTACAGGGTGCCATAGACTGCACGCACATCCACATCAAAGCACTACCCGGTGACCAGGGTAGGATCTACCTAAACCGCAAGGGGTTCCACTCCATCAACTGCCAAATCATGTGCAATGCCCAGGGCATTATCATGAATTTGTGTACTGGCAGCCCTGGAAGCTATCATGACACCCACATCTGGCATTCATCACAGCTGTACAAGGAATTTGCCAGTAGGGACATCCCATATGGCCATCTTGTGGGGGATGTTGACTATGCACTGGAGCCGTGGCTGTTGACACCCATCAGAAATTCACACACACACCCACACAAAAAAATTCCATAATGAGGCACACCCACAAACCAGGATCATTATAGAGTGTGTGTTTGGGATGCTCAAGTCATGGTTCCACTGCCTTGACATATCCAGTGGAGCTTTGCAGTACTCTCCAGCCACATGTGCACACATGCTCATAGTATGTGCCATGCTACACAATATGACCCTGCAAAAACAGCTGCAGCTGGACGAAAACAGGGAAGGGCCACACAGCCCCCCCCCCACCATTGCCAAGGTCTCCACAGGCATAGAAGGACTCGGAGAAGGGACATCCTGAGCCTGCTCCTGTAGGCAGATGGAGGCATGTCCAGGATGCCCTGTCCTTGGCAAAGAGGCAAAGCATAGCACTTATGCTGACACTGTAGGGCCCAAGGGACTGATATCTATCTCTGACTCACACACATAGTAAAATGGATGCCAAACATCACACCATCTATACCTTACCATGTATAGGAAGTGTACTGTGTGCATCCAACATAATCAGCCCTCAAGCACTGTCCTCACACCTGCCTCAGGCACAAGGTAAGTCAGTCTTCTTAACAATAAATGAATGGAGTAGAATGTTCTGATAGAATATCTATGGTATTTATGCAAGCTTGCATGGGAATGGGGTGGCTAACTGGGATAGCAGCAGACAACTGACAGCTATGTGGGACAGCAGGAAGTCTATGCCCAGTACTGGCTTACCCACACTATGTAGTACCACCCTAGCTAATAACTACCACTGCAGTATATGTGGTAAGCCAAATAACTGGTGGGTCATAGGCCACATGCATGAATATCAAAGTGAGTGTCCCATACTCACCCTAGCCTCACCCAGCAGATCAACTATAAAAAATACAGAAATGTGTGGCAAAGAGCCCACATGGCAACATCCATGAAATTCCCACCTACAGACTTACACGGTGATATCACAGCTGGTCTGGCAGTGGCAGCATGACTCAGAAAGGTCAGAAGTCTGAAACTAAAAATGTTTATGCCAGAACAGTCTGATCTGTGGTCGATACTGTTATGCCTGTAGTCTCAAAGATAGGGCACACCACTATTCTAAATGGGACCAAAATGTTAAGCAAATATCAGAACAGTCTCTGCAAATATGTATTGTGTACAAATGTGTCACCTCCCCCCACCCATAGTCCCATAAAAATGCAGTAACATATCCCTAGCCTTAAGCAGCATCTAGCCATCAACTAGAGTGATGGCTCAACACAAACAGAAAGCAATTGTCAGTAACACCCAGTCAACGTACTGGTGCCATCCCTGGGGTGTCCACTGCCAGCAGCCTGGGAACATATGAATATCAGAATGCACTGCCTTGCTACAGATGGCCTGCATCTGTTACACCTGGCCTACAGGCCTCTGGTAATCCCCATGCTTCACCCACAGTGCCCTGTTAGGGAGTGTCATGGGGTCCATAACACCAACATAACACAGTCTACAAAATGCAAAGAAAGGCCATGCTGCTAACTGCTAGGAGCAAATGTGCCAGCCTCAGAGAGCCAAAAACCTGGACAAAGCCATGAATAATGGGTTGATAAATGTCCAAAGAGAAGGACACATTTGAAATACTGCTCTAATAATTTTAGAAAGTTGATGGAATGATTGTATTAGCATGGAATGTCTGAAGGGTATGAAGTCTGAAACTGCAGTGTCAGCTGTCAGTAATATCTGACTTCAACCCTGAGTGACTTGCAAAACACTTTTCCTTGAAAAACACACTCGTTTGGGTAACCAACCAGATATATGAGTCATGAATCTGGGCATTCTGTGATACTGCCTATTTTAGCAGTCCTGCAGATATCAGTCACTTTAGAAGTCCCTTTTGGCAGACGTCAACTCTATAAGCTCTGTGGTGCATTTGATAACTGTGCAGCACTATAGTATAATTAACTAGTTAGGTAGGAGTTCTAATCTCAATCCTGACAAATGTAAGTGTGTGTGTGTGTGCGTGTGTGCGTGTGTGTGTGTGTGCCTGTGTGTGTGTGTGTGTGTGTGTGTGTGTGTGTGTGTGTGTGTGTGTGTGTGTGTGTGTGTGTGTGTGTGTGTGTGTGTGTGTGTGTGTGTGTGTGTGTGTGTGTGTGTGTGTGTGTGTGTGTGTGTGTGTGTGCGTGTGTATTTAGAAATTAAAGCTATTGGGTCCATTCCAACCCAGTACACTTCCCATTGCCCTACTTAAGCAGTCCTGCAGATAACAGTCACCTTAGAAGTCTCTTTTGTCAGGCGTCAGCCCTCCAAACTCTGTGGCACGTGCGATAATTGCGTAGCAGTATAGAACAGATAACTAGTTAGGTAGGAGTTCTAATCCTTGTTCTCGCAAATGTGTGTGGATATGTGTAGTTTAAAGTATTTTGTGGCCTCTCTCACCCAGTACATCACCCATTGCCATACTTTACAAGGGCTGGTGATGTTTCTCACCTTAGAAGTGCCTTTGGAGAATGTTCACCCTATAAGCTCTGGCACATACAATTAATGTGTAACAATGTAATAGCAATTGATAGGTAGGGGTTCTAATCCCAGTCCTGGCAAGTGTGTGTGTGTGTGTGTGTGTGTGTGTGTGTGTGTGTGTGTGTGTGTGTGTGTGTGTGTGTGTGTGTGTGTGTGTAAGAACAGTATCCTGTCTGTGGGGGGGGGGTTGTGTGAGAACCATATCCATTGGGGGGTGGGTTTTGCTACATTTTACTGTTGCCCACCCAGTACATGTCCCAGTGTCCACATTACAAGGCCCGCAGTTGCCATCCACTGTAGAGGGATCTGTAGACACTCTGCAACTCTATAGGCATGGTGCCATATGCATTAACTATGTGACAGTATGGAATAGATAACAAGATAGGCAGCCCATCTAATCCTTGGATATCACTCCCCACTCAGGAATCATACACAAACACACTCAGGTAGGCAGCAACCCCTACATCAGTAGGTGGCCTGCAAATGGACTCACAAATAGAACCCACAGTGTGAAAGCAGCAGACTCCATGTCAGACTGTTGAACAGTCATGAGTGGAGTCCCACAAGCTGTGGACCTGGGTCCCCTCATGTTTGGGAGCCACACCTCTGATGACCAGGCCAATACGAGGGTGCCCTGGATGACAATGTTTGCACATGACTACAAGGTGGGTGCTATTATTACCCCACACGTGAGGTTGACACCCTACACAAAGGCCTCTCTGAGACTTATGACTGTTATCAGAACTCTGAACATAAGCTCAATGCCAGATGATGTGCCACCATCCCCTTTGGATACGACATGGTTCCCATAAAATAATACATTGATTGTAGTCCACTGAACACTGATGTTGGTATAAGGGAACTGGGAACACAGGCTGACAGTGAGCTTTTTGTTGACCACCACAGTGCCACTGTCTTCCAAAAGTCCTTCCATGCGTCACTTCTCCTGACTAAGAGTGTTGAATCCAGGAAGTAAAAAGGCAGTGTTTCCCTGCACTCTCCCCTCAGTAGGCCAGTCAATGTGCACTACAGCCCATTTGCCATGTACCCCACTGGACACCTGCAACAACAGGAGAGGCTGAAAATGTACCCCACAAAGAGGATCTTAGGTACTACACACTTGCCCCATATGGACAAGACTCCAACAACTCCAATGAATCTCTGTCTCATATTGGCTACTTAGGTGTGATCTCTGCCTGACATACACAGCCATGTCTGACCCAACCCTGTCAGGAATGTTACATCTGAAAAAAACAATCTGTCCACACAAGATGCCCAGATACTTCAACCCCATCCTCAAAATCAACAGGACATGCTGGAGGGACAGGTGGGCAACCCAAAGACTGGCCATACTATGGAATAGATGTCACATACATGTCAAGCAGAGCACATCACTGGCCCTCTTCAACAGAAATCAGCAGGAGTGGATGGGGAATAGAATACCCACCCTGGGGATCACTCCAGTGTCTATACTCAGTAGACACACTGGGGAGTATTGTCAGGTGGCATAATGCCAGTGTTTTCCCATGGGCTAGCCTTGTAAAGCCTCCATGGCCATTTGCCATGTACACACCTATGAATCTTTGAACCTATGGATCTCAATACTGTCAAATGTGTGTGTGTGTATGTGTGTGTGTGTGTGTGTGTGTGTGTGTGTGTGTGTGTGTGTGTGTGTGTGTGTGTGTGTGTGTATTATTGTGTGTAAGTGCATATATGTATAGGTTACAGTATGTTGTGGCCTGTATCACCCAGTGCATCACCCATTATCATAATTTGCAAGGTCTGGTAATATCCCACACCTTAGAAGTACCTTTGGACAAGTGTCACCCTATAACCTCCGTGGCACATGCGGGAAATGAGTAATAATGTATTAACAATAAATAGATAGGTACGTGTTCTAATCTCAGTCCTGGTAAGTGTGCGAGAGAAGAGTATCTGGTGTGTTTGTGTGAGAACGACATCCATTGGATGGGCATGGTTTCATATTTTATGCCATGGTACTCACAGTACGCATTCCTAGGTCTACTGTATGAGGTCCGCTGTTCACATCAACCATAGTGATATCTGTATGCACTCTTCAGCCCTATAAGCCTTGTGCAACAGTATGGAATAGTATGATATGAATAACAAGATAGGTCAGTCTGCTAATGTCAGTACTGGCAAGTGTGTGTGTGTGTGTGTGTGTGTGTGTGTGTGTGTGTGTGTGTGTGTGTGTGTGTGTGTGTGTGTGTGTGTGTGTGTGTGCATTGGTGAGTATAGCAGTGGCTGTGAGTGTGTAGACTTGCATGTGACACTATTATGAGTACTAGCAAACACAGC
Organism: Protopterus annectens; assembly: GCF_019279795.1. Taxonomy (NCBI): domain Eukaryota; kingdom Metazoa; phylum Chordata; order Ceratodontiformes; family Protopteridae; genus Protopterus; species Protopterus annectens. Next base: position 599,134,365 of record NC_056736.1, read on the forward strand.
CCCTGCACGTAAGGCAACTGCCAGGTCTCAAAATGCAAAATAGAAAAAAACGATGACCAGCAGACAGTGGTGTACTAATAGAATATATCTCTCTTTACTATGCCAAAAGGTACATAAAAAGGCAAAAAGTCTACAGTCCACAATCCAAACCGGTATCAGCTAAAATATCAAGCCTTCATCAGTGAAAAAAAGAGAACAAAAAAGAACAAAAAAATGTCTGCCTTATAAAGAAAACACCTATCAATCATCATTACAATCAATTGAAAAACTACAAATGCTCATTCAAACCAGGGGGAAACAAGCCACACAAATTAATAATCCATCTTTTTTCCAATTTATTAAGTGTGTCATGCCAACCAGAAACCCTTGCTTTATTACCTTGAATTTTAGAAATAATAGTAAAATTAAAATTAGCACTAGAATGTTTCAATGTATGTTTATATAGAGCAATATTTGATTATGAGTACTTTCACACCCAGTACAGCCACCATTGCCATACTCACAAGGCTACATGATGTTATTCACCTTCCAGGTACCTTGTAACACTCATCAGACTAGTAGTCCTATGCCACCTGCAATAACCGCATAATAGTGTGGTACCACAACTTGATGGGTAGGGGTTCCAAACACAACACTGACAACTGTAATCCTGTGCATGCATATGTGTGTGTGTGTGTGTGTGTGTGTGTGTGTGTGTGTGTGTGTGTGTGTGTGTGTGTGTGTGTGTGTGTGTGTGAACAGTATTCTCTGTGTGTTTGGTCAATACAGTATCCTCTGGGGTTGAGGGTGCTAGCAATCTGCGGTGTGTTCCACCCACCACACTTACCATTGTCAATTCTAGAGCTGATGTCAACCACCATAGACTTAGATACAACTCCTGAGCCCTATAAGCTATGTGGCACATGCAAAAACTATTACACAGACCTGGAAAATGTGTGCAGATACAACTGTACCTCGGCAATGACATTGTCAATGTGTTACTTCATTGCCATACCCCTCATTGCTGATGTCTGCAGGGCCACATCCTGCTGACACACAGACACCTGAAATACAAACTGAATACAACATATGAGAACACATTCACTTAGTGTTACTAACACCAATAATGCATCATTGCTGAAAAGGTGCACACACACTCTGATGTGCAACCATTACAAATGCCAGATGACAGCACCTTACACAGCATTAAATAGCTACACTCTACTATATTCACCCTGTGCATCAGACCCATATTAGCCTGTCCCTGCATCAAAGGTATGAATGGCAGGGATGTGCCACAGGTATCATCACATGCACAGGGTGTGGTATGGGATTGCCAGAGGCCTAGGCTGGGCCATACGGTTGACATCATGTGTAAGTGTTTAAGGGTTGTTCATTAAATGGGCTGGCAGGGGTGGTGTGTATGTGTGTGTGTGTGTGTGTGTGTGTGTGTGTGTGTGTGTGTGTGTGTGTGTGTGTGTGTGTGTGTGTGTGTGTGGAGGTGACTTGTCTAATGGTGATATGTGTGTGTTTATATGCACACAGTCACGCTATGTGGGTGCCCTACACAGGGATATTTTGGACAGCTGTGGGCCATACATGGTAGGGTGTACAGTTCACCATATCTGGCCATGGACACAGGAACTGGGCCTGCCAAGGGTATCACTGGCACCACCAGGGCTGAGTCCAGATGCAATACTACTCCCTGATGGTGACTGCTGCCTGCTGGATCCGTGTCCCTCTTGGGAACAGCCAGGATCACATGCCTATGGCCTGCTGCATAGTGGCATGAACAGCACACCCCCTTCAGTAGTGCTGATGGTACTGCCAGTATGGGAACGTGATGGTGCATGTCCACATAGACCCTCAGCTGATCGTGGTGCTGCCCTACATCCACATGGCAGCTGGCCATCTTCCACCAAATGCTCAAGCACAGTTATTCCACGGTTGAGGAGTGCCAAGGTCTCCCCCCGCTGTCTATCCATGACCTCAGTATGCTCACAGATGGCTGCAGTGAGTTCAAGAATATTTCCACAGACACCAGGGATGTGCTCATCCATGACCCTGCATATATGTCTAGTGTCATGTTCATTACCTCTCTGTGCCTTCATAATGGCCCAAAATATGAGTCTGGTGACTGCTGCTGTGGCACTTGCGACAGGGGCATGATGGGCTGCAAGCCTCCTCCGAGCACCCCTGCCCATCTGCCTGTGTGGGACCTCGCCAGCACTCTGGCTATGGCTAGTGCCTGCACCCTCACTTGCCATAGTCACCAAAGTAGCCTGTTCCATGTCACCACCCACCATCTGTCCATTATCTGTGGCCACTGGTGATGGGGTATGTGTGGGCATTGTGACTGTGTGCAGGGATGGGGTTGACAATAGGGGGTGAGGGTATTTATGGGCTGGGTTGTTGTTTTATTATTGTTCTGATGAAGTCCCTAAGGATAGAGAAGAAAGCGCTCGACTTCACGTATTTTCAATAAACCTGTGTTTGCTATTTGGATTTCCTGGCGTTATTCATTGTAAGTTGGCTGGTGCTATTGTTCTGTATTTGGTTTGTTTGCCATGGAAGGATTGAGCTCCAACACAGATGTATTTGTTTTACTACAACAGATTAATGAACATTTAGCGCTAGACACTACGCATATAAAATCCTTGGTGGAGAAACAAAGTAAGTCTATAAATATTTTTGGTAGTTTGGGACTACCTTTAACTCAGCCATCAGGTACCTCACAATTTATTTATTTTTTATTTATTTATTTGCAGTTGGTTTACCAGGATAGTCCACTGGGCCAAAATGAACCCGTTTTCAATGGAGTCCTGGGGAGAATAGCTCCAAACAGTCAAAGTTACAATAGGTTATACATGATAATTATACAAGTGTAAAAGATTCAAGCAAACAATTACAAAATAGTAGAGGAAATATTACAGCTAATACAAACTAGAGATTAAACTTTTACAACTAATACAAATTAGTGATGAAGCTTACAGGGTACAGAAGAAGAAGGAATATTGCAAAGTAAATAATGAGAAGTCAAATTATATATCATGGATCATACACTTAAGAGGTGCAGCGTAGTGTATTCTTGTGGATACAGTAATAACAATAAGAGTGTATGAGATAGGAGAAATTATAAGGGAAGATTGCAGGGGTAAATTGGGGAAGGAAAGGAAGATGGAATTACCAGTGTTAGTTATGTGGGGTGGAAGCAAGAGCATTCCCACTGGGATACTAGATATAAGTGAAGAGATTTTTTGAAAATAAAATGGTTAGAGGTGATACGAATTGATGGAGGTAGGGCGTTCCAGAGGCATGCTAGACAATGCAATAGAAGATTTTTGCCTGGGGGACGAGTTGGTTTGTGGACTTCTAATAGATTTTGGTTGTTAGACCTTAATACTCTATTGGGTAGGTGCATTTTAAAGGCAGAAGACAGGGAGGGACAGAGGGAGGGGTTGAAAATGAGCTTGTGTGCAAGAGTTAGTTGGGTATGGGTGAGATGCTTGGGTAGTTCTAGCCAATTTAGTTGTTAGAAAGAGGAACAGTGGTGGGTGGAGGACTTGTGGCTGGTAGCGAACTTGGTGATTTTGTTGTAGCAGGAGGAGAGTTGTGTTTTCAGAGAGGACTGTAGATTAGTTAGAAGTGGAGCTCCATAGAGAAGGGAGGGGATAAGAAAGGAAGTAGAAAGAGTGATTTTAGTAGCAAGTGTCAGGTAGTGATTTTGCCGATAGAGCATACCTAGTTTTTGATGGGTTTTTTTGAGATTTAGTTGTAAATGGGAGCTGAATTTGAGCTGGTTATCAATTTGGACACCAAGTAATTTGGTCTCTGACACCAGTTCCAGAGGTGTGTTATTTTGACTAGTAATAGAGAATGTGTTACTATCAAAATAGGTGACTTTAGAGGGGGATAATACCATTAATTTGGTTTTAGAGGCATTGAGTGCTAGGTGGTTTCTTTTCATCCATTGCTCAGTGGTTGAAAACGCATCTTGAGTAAGCTTGAGGAGTGAAGGAATAATTGAGGCAGAGCAGATAATAGTTGAGTCATCTGCATATTGGATAATGTTTGAGAAAGGGATAGAGTTGCGGAAATCATTTATGAATATGTTAAAGAGGAGGGGACCTAATATGGAGCCTTGGGGAACTCCAGTTGGGGTATTTAGAAATGAGGAGGTTGCCTTTTTCCATTTTACTGCTTGATATCTATTTGATAAGTAGCTGGAGAACCAGTTCAAAGATGAAGGAGATAGGTTAAGTTTTGAGAGTTTAGTTAAAAGCAGGCTGTGTGAGATAGTGTCAAAGGCCTTAGAGAGGTCAAGTAGTAGGGTCGAAACAATAAGTCCAGAGTCCCAGGCTTTGTTTATAGTATCAAGGAAGGAGAGGAGGGCTGTCATAGTGCTGTAACCAGGTCTGAAACCATGTTGTGTGGGAGTTAGAAGGTGATTATCTAAGAGATGTGGTAGGAGTTTAATTCGGATACACTTTTTCTAGGAGTTTAGAGATGGGAGACAGGATAGCAATGGGCCGGAAATTAGTAACACTGTTATTGTTGCCACCTTTATGTAAAGGTATGATAAAGGCCTTTTTCCAGATTTGGGGAACTATACTTTCCTGGATAGAGTGGTTGATTAGAATGCTAATGGGGTAGGCAACTGCATCAGCAGCTATGCTAAGAAAGTAAGAAGGGATGTTATCAGGAGCATTAGTGCATGGCTTCAGTTTCAGTAGGAGTTTTTTTATAGTAGAAGTGGGTATGGGTTTTAATGAGAATAGTGGGGAGTGTGGAGAGGGGGTGTTGGGGGGAAGAAGATGGGGAGGAAGTGAGAGTAGAAGGAGAGGTGGAGAGTGGAAAGTTAGTGGATGAGAGTGAGGGAGTGGTAGCAGCGCAGGGTGAAGTGTTGGCAAGGGAGGATGGGGGTACATTGGAGAATGTGATGTTGTTAGAGAATGAAGAGGTTAATTTGGAAATAGATTCAATGAAAAATGAGTTAAATTGGGTAGCTAAGTCTGTATCAGGGGCGTTAGGGTCTGGGGTGGGGGTGTCTGGTTTGCTGGGGTTAAGTAGAGTAGAGATACCTTTCCAGAATTTTTGAGGATTTGTTTTGTTACTGTTTTGGAGGATGGAGAAGTAGTTTTGTCGATCAGAGATGATGAGCTTTTTTACATTATTTCTAAGTGTTTTGTATTCATTGTGTAAGATAGGGGTCTTATTTTTCAGGTAGTGTGCCCAGACTTTATCTCGGAGACGCATGGTTGCTAGTGTGTGTTTGGTAAGCCAAGGGGCCGTATTGATTTTTATTCTCTTTGTCCTTAAGGGAGCATGGAAGTCTAGCATTTTTAAGAATGTTGAGTTGAAGTGGGCAACTGCGTTATCTAGAGGTAATGTTTTTAGACAATTCCAGTTTATTGTTTTTAGAGAGTTAGAAAAGGTTGTTGGGTTAAAGTTTTTTTGGTTACGGACAGTAATATAATTATGAGTGCGATGTAGGAGTAAGGGGAGACGATGAGTGAAGGTGGGTATGTGGTCACTAAGAAGGTCAGGAAGAGTACCACTGTCAGAGAAATAATGGGTATGAGAGACTAAAATCCAGTCCAGAATACTGCTGCTAGAGGGGTTTTTGAAGGGCGTGTAATAGAGGTGATTAGCTGTGAGAAATTGTAGAGGTTGATGTTAAGTGGGTTTGTAGAAGACTGAATGGAGGCCCAGTTAATATTCATATCTCTTAAGATTATAGTTTCATTTCTAATGTTATTGGAGAGCCAGGAAAGGATGTCTTCGAGTGTGGAAATATTATTCCCTGGGGGGATGTATAGGAAAGCTATACATATGTGTTTGTGCTTGTTAACTTGAAGTAGTGTTAAGAGAAGTTCAGCATTATTAAATTGAGTTGTTATAGGGGGTAACTGACAGGGAGGATGAGTAGAGAAGAGCTACTCCTCCCCCTTTTTTGTGGGACCTGTCTTTTCTAATGATAGAATAATTTGGTGGAGTTATTTCAGAGTCTTTTATATGGGGTTTTAACCATGTTTCTGAGATGGATAAGATGTCAGGTTTATTATGTATGAGCCAGGCATGGAGGTTTGGGATTTTGTTAACTATACTTTGGGAGTTTAAAGAAGTAAGTAATATGCTCTTGTCTGTAATGGTTGAGGTGGGGGGGCCTGGGTTAGGATGGATATCACCTGATATTAGACTGGTAATCAGGTGTAGGATTGGGTTAGAGAGGTAATTGGACAGTTTAGAGAAAGGATTAGGTTCTATTGTAATTTTGAAGGATTTGCCAGTTACTATGGGGGTAGATTGTTTATGAGTGGTGATAAGTTTATATGGATAAAGTAGAAGGTTTTTAATAGGAAATAGATGGGGAGAAATTGGGGTGTTAAAGTTTGAGAGAGAGGAGGTAAGGTGGTTAGTTACATGGAAGGATTGTGAGTGGTAGGAATTACTGGGCTGGGTGAGGTAGTGAAAATAGGTTAAGTTAAGAAGTAGAAGTAGTAAAAAGGAGATGAATGAGGGTTTTGAAAGCATTTTGAGATGGGGGTACTTAGAGGTACTAAGTTGATGTTGAATTAAATGTAGAAATGAGAGAGGTTTATATGTAGTGGATCTGGTAAGTACTTAAATAGTGGTAAGAAGTTGATAGTTGTGTAAGGATTTGCTGGGGATGTGGTATTGGAGCGGGTGTTGAGATAGTGATGTAGTCTAAATGGGCTAGGTGAAAAAAAACTAGGAGAGGTGAATGAAGGTTAATTAGGGTGGAATAGGGAATGGGTGTGTCTGGAGTTCTGGAGACTGATTGGACTGGAAATGTTAGTGGGTGTGGTTATGGGGTAATAAAGGTAGAGATGCTGGGGGCGGGTGAGATTTGGGGGCAGGGTAGGGGAGCAGAGTGAGCCCACAGGGCGAACAGAGCGGGTAGAAACCAGAAGCAAGGAGGGCAGCAGAAGAATGAGAACCTATCAGTGGAGTGTAGAATTTCAGAATGGTAAGTAGAGGGGACCTGGATATAGTAGGCTATAGTGGGCTGTAATGGTTTTAAGAGAGAGAGAGAGAAAAAGAAAAGTTAGAGCAAAAAGAGAATACAAGAAGTAAGTGAATAGAAGTCAGTATAAGTGGGGAGAGGATGCCATCTAGTGGAGAAATGCTGAAGTGCACCTAGGCCCACCAGGGCAATCTCTGTACTGGTTTGTATTGAAGGGAGAGGGGAGCAAGAGTAAATCAGGGGACTAGATGAGGGAGAATAGCGGAGATATAAAGATAAGAAGGGTTTAGGCTGCTGGCTTTCCTGGCAGGGAGCGTACAGTGCACCTATCAGGGCTTAAAAACTATAGTAGTTCAAGGCTTAACAGCAGAGACATACTTCCTTGGATTCTTCTGGGTGAAGCTTGGTTTAATTTACGAGAGGGAATGAGGCAGCAGAGTTTGTAATAATTGCTATAAGCAAATGGCTGAGCTTGTATTAGATTTAGTGTAGGTCTAGGTGTCCACCAGACATAATCACAAGGGATAGTTCAGGGCAAAAAGCTGGAGAACAGGAGAAAAAGTTGAGAGAGAAATTGTATTTTAGTAGAATAAAACATAATATCTCCTAGTAACAGTAAGCAAAATTCAACAAATGTCAAAAATAGCAGTGATTTGAAATTAAGTCACTTTGGGTAATAGTTTGTTGCAATTAACAGCAAATGTAGAGAGTTTACCAGGTCAAACATAGGTTCTTCTCACATCTGAGAATAGATTAGCAAATAAAAAGGTATTGCACTCATTTATCACTGCTAATGAAGGCAGATTGTTAGACAATAGGTCACTGATAGGGATCAGCTATGTGGAGCACAACCGGAGATAGGCAACAATAACACTATTATCGGGGCATTTATTAGAAAACAATACAGAGCAGAAAACAGTCAGCGTTTTTAACTAGGACTTAAATAAACCTCAACACTGGAGTATTACACGTTAGATGGTCACTACACTAACGCAGGTACATTACCCCTGGTTAGGAAGGTTATGGTCTATAAGGAGCTATAGTAGAAACAGGAGCAACTAGCAGATAGCCTATAACAGACACACAATAAACACTCAAGTTTACAAATAGGCACAGCAAAATAGGCTTGGTAATATTGCAATACAATGTGCCTTATAGCCGGCCTTTAATTGAGTACTTTGAGGGAATGGAGCATTTATTTGTGAACCACGTGTGTAAGTTGGCGTTGGCAGAGTACATTTAAAACAAATTCAAAGCTAACAACACTCCATTTTTCAAAATAGGCACTACTAAATAGGCAGGGCAATGTCACAGTATTTAAAACAGATAAAGCTTCTAAAAATGTTGTGCATTTAAAACGGATTCAAAGGCTTCTCAAAACATTCTGTTATGACTAGGCTCTACTAACTAGGCAGGGCAATGTAGCAGTATTTAAATAAAGCTTCTAAAACATTGTACTTTTAAGACAAACTCAAAGCTTCTAGAGACATACCGTTTTAAAACTAGGCGCTACTAAGTAGACATGGCAATGTCGCAGTATGTAAACAGTTCAGAAGCGTTTAAAACACTCGGTTTTACAAGTAGGCACTATTGAATAGACAGGGCAATGCCACATTACAACAGCATCTGGCTAAGCACGTTGCGAGGGAAGTGCTTTACTTAGTAAACACGCTTATCGAAGTTGGCATTAGCAAAGAACATTTTATCAGTATACGCCATGGCGTTTTCAAATACATAAACCGATTCACTCCTCGTAACAACAGAAAACTAGTTAGCAAAAATACAAAACCTAGCACACCTATTGTTAAATCCAGTACATTAATGAAGGGACATTCCTGAGAACTCCCTTGTAAGGTAATGCAAATTCAGATTGCAGTTAGGTAGCGCGTCAATAACCGGCACATATCTAATACAACAGACAGTAATTAAAGTAAAGGCATAACTGTTGTTGCACTATCATAATAAACAGCGCATTAGAAGCTAACATTGAAAGCAACGGTTCAAAATACAAACAGAATTCCACTTGCTGAAGGTGTAGATGCTCCGCCAAGGATGCACAGCAGCCCAGAACGGGTGAAGTTTAAAGATGGCGCCCAAAGATTGGGAGGGGTTTTATAAACTCCAGAAGGATGATTCGGGAAGAGGGGGAGGAGCAGGGATAGGTGTTTGTAGGTAAAGACCCAAAGGGCTGTAATTCCGCAGCAAGGAGGAGAGTTGAAATACAAGCAGCTAATAGATGGAAATAAAGTAGATAATGAGGGAGAGAGAGAGCGAGAGAGAAAGAGAAAAGGGCAAAGCAGCATAGTATAGTAGCAGGAAAATCAGATATCCCGGGTAGGATTATAAGATAGATATGAGTAGGAGAGAGGGGAAGAGAGAGAGAAAGGAGAGATGGAGCAAAGTGAGATAACAGAAAAACCAGAAGCAAGGAGGGCAGCAGAGGATCGAGAACCTATCAGTGGAGTGTAGAATTTCAGAAGGGTAAGTAGAGGGGACCTGGATATAGTAGGTTATAGTGGGCTGTAATGGTTTTAAGAGAGAGAGAGAGGAAAAAGAAAAGTTATAGCAAAACCAGAATACAAGAAGTAAGTGAATAGAAGTCAGTATAAGTGGGGAGAGGCCGCCATCTAGTGGATAAATGCTGAAGTGCACCTTGGCCCACCTTGGCAATCTCTGTACTGGGTTGGATTGAAGGAAGAGGGGAGCAAGAGTAAATCAGGGGACTAGATGAGGGAGAATAGTGGAGATATAAAGATAAGAGGGGTTTAGGCTGCTGGCTTTCCTGGCAGGGAACGTACAGTGTACCTATCAGGGCTTAAAAATTATAGTAGTTCAAGGCTTAACAGCAGAGACATACTTCCTTGGATTCTTCTGGGAGAAGCTTGGTTTAATTTCCGAGAGGGAATGAGGCAGCAGAGTTTAGGTCTAGGTGTCCACCAGGCATAATCACAAGGGATAGTTCAGGACAAAAAGTTCCTACCTATACAGATGGTATGTGAAAATGAGGGAGTCCAATCCAGGACTAATAATAACTCAGTTGTAAGACCAAATGGTGAGCCCAATATGGATTTGATTTCTTGGAAAAATAAAAGTTTCAATTTCCAGAGGAATTCATTTAATGAATTGGGCAATGAATCGGGTAATGTACGTAAGAACATGAGTCTAGTAGAGAGATTGGCTCAATTTGAAAAAGACTTGTTCGCGTTTAAAAAGTTACAACCCTAAAATGCTTATTTAGCTAGAAACCTGGACCTCAAACAAATTCCACGAGGACTCAGGTTTTGGAAATATCCAAATGGTGCGAGTGACAACGCGGATATCTTAAAAGAACTGCATGAACTGTTTGATCAGATGGGGCTGGAGTTCTGAAAATAATGGTCAAATACAATACTAATGATCTAATAACAATTTAATTTGAGGAGATTTGGTCTTTGACCAATATCAAACTAACTATGATAACATTTTAGGTAACGTGGACAATACTTGCAACAATATTTTCTTATGTAAATGTAAGAAATTAAAAAGAGATATGGATGAGTATTCAAACAAAAACGTGTACCCGCTGTCGAGAGGTAACCAAGGCAACACCAATGAGGGGACAAGGCATGAGTCACGGAATGACTAGGAAGTGATGTCTAACAAAAGGTTTCATCAAGACCAGCGTTTCAGTCATTTGAATTACAATGAAGGAGATGTGAGGCGTTCGGAGTGCCTAAGGGAGAAAGAACAACAACGTGTGGGGCCTTTTTTATAGGAGGGGGAGATGTATTACAACTTCCAAGAAGCTAGACCGAAAATGCAGAGACAGCAGAGGTTTCAGAGATAAATCTTTTGGATTTAAAGTATAATGTGGAATTAGGCGAACTTTTTGGGAGTTAGATAATGGACAGCAGATGAAAAAGGGTGAGTTTGAAATAAATGATGTTTCAAACGATACCAATACAATAGAAAAAAGTACTTTTGAATGTTGTGATACTGTGGACTGTGTTTGTGAATAAATTGATTTAGAAGTTCTGTTTGATGTAATGCAAGGGACAGGTTCACCACAAATTATATATAATGCAGCTCGTGATTTTAAAATTTATAATTATTCTAGTAAATGCTTAAATATTGAACATGCAAACTTGCTGGCAAAGGGTTTGACATTTGTGCAAAGTAGGAAAGGGAATGTGGTTCAAACGCTTATTGATTTTAAGTTATTTGTCCACAAATTAAATTGAAAAATATTATTAATAATGTTGTTGAACATGAATGTGCTGTTATGAAAAAAACTAGTTTGTTTAATCCCCCAAACAATCACTTAACAGAGGTATTTGAGAGAATGTGTGAGAAAGATATTAGAGACCACTTTAAAGGACCCAGTAAAGAAATACTTTACAATTTAAATAAACATGAATATGGTTTGTTAATGGAAATGGCCAACGATAAAAAAAATTTGAATAATGAAGTCTGATAAAGGCAATGGAATTGTAGTAATGGATAGGTGTGATTATTTAAATAGCATGAATGCAGTATTCATGGAAGGAACATATAGTGAAAGCTTTTTGAATGAGGTTAATATGTACAGACAGATAGATTTGGCATTGGATGACATGGTCTTTCAGGGTAAAATAAGAGAAGATGAGTACAAATATATGAAAACGACCACCCAATGTTATCCAATGTCCTTGGTATCCCAAAAATACATAAAGGGTTAAACAATCCTAGTTTTAGACAGATTGTAGAGGGTAAACGTTCAAAAACATTTTTTATTAGATTTCTTGACAACCATTTACAAAAGAGTTTGAGTTCCTTTCCCTATATCAGTAAGGATTCCTGGAATTTTTTTGGAGAAATTAAATTCAGTGGAAGTAAGTGACAATATCTATTTGGTTACAATAAACGTGTGTAATCTTTTTTCAGTCATACCTCATGATGTAGGTTTAACATGGTTAGAGGCCCAATTGCTAAAGACAAAAATGTACGATCAGGATCAGGTTAACAAACTGCTGGCATTAATGGAATTAGTATTAAAAATAATTTGGTATATTTTGAAGGCCAATATTTCAAACAGGCAACTGGAGTGGCAATGGGGGCGGCTTGTACCCTGGTTTATGCCAATTGTGTAATGGCTTTCTGAGAGCAGGAGTTTTGTTTTCCCTAGTGAATATTCAACTATGATTCATCACTACACAAGATTTTTGGATGATATTTTTCTCATTTGGAAAAGATCTGAGGATAGTTTAAAGGAATTCTTACAATTTATAAATGGGACAGTACATGTTTTGAAATTCACATATCAGTATAGTATGGAAGACATTTCCTATTTGGATGTACACCTTATTATTGACAAAGTCAATAAAAGTTTAGCCTCTGGAATTTTTTGCAAACCCACCTTTTCGAACTCATATTTAAATTTTGATAATTGGCACCCCTGTTATCAAAATAAAGCAGTAGTCAAGGGACAACTGGTTAGGGCTGCCAGAATGTTGAGAGATGTTGAAAGATTTAAGGAAGAAGTATTGTACATCAGTAAGATGTTTGAGTGTAGAGGTTATCCCCCACAACTGGTTAAAGAGATAGTAAAAGAAACTATAAGGAAAAGTAATGATGGAATTTATAAACCAGTTTTGAGGGGTGAAAACACGGGTGAGACACTGGCAGCCACTACAATGATGAGGGGTACAAGTATTCAAAGAAATATGAGAATGAGTTTTATTACAACTTGTAACTTATATGCACTTAAAGTCGTTGGAGTTTTAAGAAGGAATTGGGAGATTCTACAGTTAGACCGAGTATCCGAAAAGTTAGGGAAGATGCCAACAATAGTTTATAGGAAGGATAGGACCTCTAAATAAATATTGGAGGCAAGTACATTTTATAATAAAACAGACCAGTATAGAGTCAAAGGGAATTTTAAATGTGGTATGGGGAGTTGTTGTAAAAATATGCTGGAAACAGGGCACCATTTGAGGGTGAATGGTACAACTAATGACATTTTTGGTCATTTTAACTGTAATAGTAAAAATGTTGTATACATAGCAAGTGCCAAGATTGCCCCACATTTTATGTGGGTAAAACATGTAGGTGGTTGAAGGATAGATTTAATAAACATCTATTAGATGTAAGACACAACAGGATGACAAATGCTTTATATAGACACATCCATCAAAACCCCGAGCATGTGTTTAAATTTATGGTTGTACAACAACTGACCAAAGATACACAAAGAAAAAACACAGATATCCCTCAAATTTAAATAAAAAGGAATTAGAAATTTTAAAAAGTTTACAGAAAGGTGATATAAGAATAATGAAACCAGACAAGGGGGGAGGAGTAGTCATAATGGATAAAGATTTATATAATAAAAAAATGGAGTTGATTTTAAATACAGATACTTATGAACAGGTATCTTTGAATGAATTGAATTGTGCATATAAAAAGATTTTTTTACAGATTAATGATATGTTTTTAGATAAACGGATAGATATTGATTTATTTAATTATTTAAATATTTTAACACCTAGGATTCCCGTTTTTTTCGGGAATCCTAAGATGCATAAAAATATAGAAGATCCCCCTATGCGCCCTCTAGTGGATGGGAGAGATTCCGTTATGTCAGCATGTGCCAAATATGTGGATTATGAATTAAAAAAAGTAATAATGAAGGAAGAATATATCTGCAAGGATTCTTGGACATTTTTAGAACATATTAATCAAATACTGTTTGATGCTAAAGATGTCTTGGTAACAATTGACGTATGCGACCTATATACAGTAATTCTCCAGGATATAGGGCTTCAATGGATTAGTGAAATTTTATTTGAATTTTCTTTTGAACAAGATCTAAATAATCTTTTAATTGAGTTGATTGAAATTGTATTAAATAATAATTATATAAAATTTAATGATCAGTATTATATTCAAAGAAAAGGTATAGCTATGGGGTCTTCGTGTGGGGGAACTTATGCAAACTAGTTATGATGTTTTGGGAACAGAAGTTTGTATTTAATAGTAAATATTACAGTTATATTAAATCATATCACCGTTTTCAGGATGATATCCGTTTAGTTTGGAGAGAAAATATTGAGATTTTAAATGAATTTTTAAATTATATTAATGAAACCACAAACTTTTTTAAGTTTACGTGGAATATTGATTTAGATAAAATTAATTATTTAGATATTAATTTGGTTAAAGATTATGAAGAAGAAGCATATATCTCCCTAATTTATAGGAAAAAAACTTATTCTAATGGCTTCCTTCATTATACTAGCGCACATCCTGACCACCAGAAAAGGTCTGTAATTAAAGGCCAGTTGGTGAGAGCTGCTCGGATTATTACAAAATTCCAAGATTTTATAAATGAATGTGAACATTTAAAGCAGATGTTTTTAAATAAAGAATATCCTATGTGGTTAATAGATAAATTAATTTTGGAAGTTAATCAAAAAAGAAAAAATGGTTATTTTAAACCAATTTTGGAAATTAAAAGTGATTTAGTCAAGGAAAGTGCTAGCAAGGTAGATGTAGGTAGTACTGGGGATAGAGGGAATAATAAAAGTTTAGATACATGTAGTAGATATAAGAACAGTAAATATGAAGAATTTCCAAAAGCTCTGGTTATTACTTTTACACAAGACTACCAAATTTTGAAAGAAGTGTTTAACACTAATTGGGAAATTTTAACCGGAGATATTTTATGTAAAAAACATATAAGTCAATCTCCGATGATAGTATATAGAAAAGGAAAATGTTTTAAGGATTTATTAAAATCTAATAATAATATAGGAATAGGAGAAAAAGTGAAGAAAGGAAATTATAAATGTGGAGCTTGTAAATGGTGTTTCAAAATTCAAGAAGGTGATAGTTTTATTATACGTAACAAAAAGTATCACATTAAAAAGAAATTTAATTGTAAATCCAGAGCAGTAGTGTATCTTGCAAGATGTAATTCCTGTACTGCATTTTACATAGGTAAGACTGAAAGAATGTTCACACAGAGAATTTATGAGCATGAATATGCTCTGAAAAATAAGAAACTGAATAATGCACTAGCAAAACATATCAATGAATATAACAATCATAAATTTTATTACATAGCGATAGATCAAGTGGAAATAGAAGAAAGGACCCCTAGGAACTTAATTCTGGAAGAAAGAGAATTGATCTGGCAAATAAAATTACAAGCCGATTTTGTGCCAGGTTTAAATGAAAGAAGTTCCATCGGGCCAATTTTAAAATTAAAGGCATTAACTCGTAATAAAATTAGAGATTAGCATAACATTGAATTTAAAGTATTTTAAGAATTCTGAATTATTATGGAGGAAGCCATATATTATAAACAATATAGTTAATAATATAGCAATATATTTAAGATAAAAAATTTTAACTTATATTATATGAATTTGATTATTTATAATTTATTATAGGATTTAATATTTATTGTTATATATAGATTTATTAATATTAAATAAGTAAATGGGGAATATTTAATTATAGATTTTAAGAGATTAGGTAAAGTTTGGGTTTCATTTTATATATATATATATATATATATATATATGTGATAATTAAGAACTGATGCATGGTTTTGTATTGTTTTTTTTAAATATATAAATGTTAGGATGTAAATGATTGTATTTAGGTATAGGTTTATCCATTATGTTTTGAATATTTATGAGTCTGGCATTTAGAAATTCTATTTCCCATTTTTCTGCAACTGAGCATGCTCCAAATTGAATTAGAATTTGGCACACTTTTTTGAATTATTAGAAGTTTATAAAAGGAAGTGATGTAATAGAGTCTTTTGTCTGAGGAAGTTTAAAACTTTTAAATGAAAGCGCTTACATATGTCTGTTTTTGGCGGGTTTTTTTGTGTTTTTAAAAGTTTGTTTATTTGGCTGTATAAGTCTCATTTCGTTATTAAATTGGATTTATTCATCTGGCTGGTGGCTTTTCGTTCATATTTGTTCATCAGTTTGGTCATTCTTTATCATGTATACATAGCAAAGTGCCAAGATTGCCCCACATTTTATGTGGGTAAAACATGTAGGTGGTTGAAGGATAGATTTAATAAACATCTATTAGATGTAAGACACAACAGGATGACAAATGCTTTATATAGACACATCCATCAAAACCCTGAGCATGTGTTTAAATTTATGGTTGTACAACAACTGACCAAAGATACACAAAGAAAAAACACAGATATCCATCTAGATGTGTGTGAGTTATGGTGGCAACTTAAATTGGATGCCACACAGTACCCTGGTATAAATGAAAACATGAACATAGCATGTCTTTTAAAGTTGAAGCACATTCAAGGTTGATTTATTTATTTATTTATTGAATTCAAAATTATACAACAAACTTTAAGGTATAATATGATTGCACTTAACATTTTAATAGTAATAATTTTTTTATTAATGTTAAACCATGGACCTGCACAACAATGAGTTCTTTTAGGAAGTATTTTCTAATATTTGGTTGCTTGTAAACATATATACTTTTAAGCAGCAATTTTAGATAGTATTTTTTGATGTTTTACATATAGCAACATATTATTAAGCATTTACTGTTTTTGAGCATAAGTTCATGTTTTATTAGTGAAATGAGAATTTAATTGTTTAATTGTTTAATTGTATTTTAATTAAATAATTGTTCCAGGAGGGTGAGGGTATTTATGGGCTGGGTTGTTGTTTTATTATTGTTCTGAGGAAGTCCCTAAGTATAGGGAAGAAAGCGCTCAACTTCATGTATTCTCAATAAACCTGTGTTTGCTACTTGGATTTCCTGGCATTATTCGTTGTAGGTTGACAATAGTGGGATGCCAATCAATGGCACAGATTCAGCCTCTGACAACCCCACCTGTGCCTCCATTTGAGTATCATCATGGTCAGAGTCTGCAGAGACACTGACATCAGAATCATAGCGGGAGAAACCGCAGCCACCATGTCCACCTGTGAGGGGAAAAACATATGTAAATTACTACCGGCACTATAAGGTTTGCTGGTATACACACACACACACACACACACACACACACATACATACAGGTGAGGTGCCTCAAAGGCATTACACAGACCTCACATTAGCTGACTGGGGGCATTCACGACACACAGTTAGACAATAACATACACACTTTGGACAGACCCTCAGCATCATGCAGTGCAGCCCTTTCCAATTACCATTACTACTAATGTACACCTCTGGGATATGTGAGTGGTGTTAGTAGGAGATAGGCCTTCACCTAGCACACACTGCACCCATGTAAATTATTGCTGTTCACCTGTATAGCACTGTGGCAACTTCTACAGAACATACTTCCCAACTGTACAGGGTTTTGCTGAATGTCTACATGTGTAGCTCATATGTTTGGTCTGTTCCATATAACTCCTCTGTTTGTCTGATACATTACTGGGTTGACCTGTGGACTGGTGCCACTAATTAATGTCTTAATTTGAGGTACAGACTGCATAACCTGCAGTACATGTATGTTAAAATAAAGTCGGTTACTCAAACAACTTCCTAAGCTTACAGTGGATATAGTAAATGTACACACCCCTGTTAACATGCCAGGTTTTTCTGATATATCACATGAGACCTCAGAAATCAGGTCATAACATTACCATCATTTCATATGACATATAACCTGTGCAATACAACTGAAGAGCATACACATCAGTTACAGTTACATATGCTAAATGAAATAGGTACAATAGGCTGATTGCATGAGTGTGCACACCCTTAACATAATACTCTGTTAAAGCACCTTTTGATTTAATCACAGCATGCAGTCCTCTTGGGAAGGTGTCTATCAGCGTGGCACATCTTGATTTGCCAATGTTTGCATACTCTCCCTTGTAAAATACCTCCAACTATTTCAGATTGGAAGGGCATCACCTGTGCACTGCTCTCTTCAGGTCACCCTGCATATATGCTGTTGGATGTAGGTGTGGGTTCTGACTCAGCCAGTGCAGAACGTTGCATGTGTTCTGGTGAAGCCATCCTTTTGTTGATTTGGATGTATGGTTTGAGCCATTGTTGTGTGGAAAGATGGATTTCCTCACCATCCACAGCTATCTGGCAGACACCAGAAGGATTGAAACCACAAGGTACCGGTGCTTGGAACTGTTCATAATCCCCTCTAACATGGCTACAGCCCCAGTTCCAGCTTGTGAACAGCACCCCGAAAGCAGGACACTGCCATCACCATGCTTCACCATGGGGGTGATGTTGTTGTGGTGATGTGCAGTGGTGTTATTCTGTTGTGCCAAACACACCTGTCAGAATTGTGGCAAAAGAGTTCAACCACATTTTCCCACTTGCTTTTTAGAGACTTGATGCTTTGTTTTCAGACTTTCACCAGGCCTGGATATTGTTTGGTGTGAGGAACTTCTGTCATCTTCCAACCCTAATCTATAGGCATGACATATATAGAGCATGGAAGATTGTTGTGACATGTAGTACACATCCAGTACTTACCAGAGATTCCTGCTACCCCTTCACTGTTGCTGTAGGGCTCCTGGCAGCCTCCCTGGCCAGTTTTGGTCTTGTATTCTCAGAGATTTTGGTGGAATGTCCACTCCTTTGCAATGTCACTCTAGCCTCATATTTTCACCCCCTTTTGATGACTGTCTGCACTGTGTCCCGTGGTATGTTTAATGCTGTGCAAATGTTTTGGTACTCTTCTCCAGACTGATACATCTCAAACATGTGGTCCCTTAGTAGCTTCGTCAGCTTTATGTGAACCATGGCTATTGCTGTAGCAGGCAACTGGGTATATGTTAAGATAATCCTGGTAGGACAGCTGACTGTTATTTGCTGTTACTCAAAGAGTCTCTGTAATTGATGGCAGGTGTGTACCCAATAATATGTACTGCTGTAGTTGTATGGAAAGCTGCCTCAACACAGTAGTAGCTTCAGCCTGTGCACACATATGCATCTAGGTTGTTGTACTATTGTTATGTGTCATTATTGTTCTCCTAACAGATTTGTTTGCTTTACAATTGAATTGTACAGGTTATAGGTCACATGAAAGGTTGGCAGTATTTTGAACTTGTCTATTGTGCTCTCATTTTTGAATACCTGGCAATGCATTCTAACAGGTGTGTACATCATTTATATGCACTGTATACCACTAATTTATACAATATGGACC
The DNA here is from genome assembly GCF_019279795.1 of Protopterus annectens. Lineage (NCBI taxonomy): Eukaryota > Metazoa > Chordata > Ceratodontiformes > Protopteridae > Protopterus > Protopterus annectens. The sequence goes on from NC_056736.1 coordinate 599,153,474, forward strand.
TAGTTTTGGGCCTTTGTCCCCTCATTTTGTCAGTCTTTGTCCAGATGTCCTGCAATGACAGGTTGTGAAGTATGCTACAGATATGTGAATTCTCCTGCAAATAGGCCCCTGTGATGACCACTGTGATACAATGCAATAAACACTAACACAAGTGAACATGCAGATATTGCCAAATGGCTGAGTGTAACAGTTGTGTGCATGGTCACATGCATTAACTTTAGCATGCCTGGGGTACTGGTGAGCCACAACAGGAAAATCCCATACTTACTGGCCTCAGGCTGCTGTCCCATGTGCAGACAAGAGGGACCCATATAGTTGTGAGGGAGAGGTATTTTCAGCAGATTCACATTAGGCATTGGCACAAGATGAATGCTACGTTTCTGCACAGGTACAGTACACACTATGATATTACACAATGTGCTGTCCTTCACCATAGATGTGCACTTGTGTGCATTACTAACCCCCCCCAATAACCCATTTTGCACTGACATATGCATCTAGAGACACTATAGAAGACAGTTTAAATGCTACCTCATTACATTGATATGCACTTTGGCCTTACCTGGACGCTCCTCATCTGTTGCCTGGGTGCCATCCACCTCCACGACTGCCGTTTTCCATGTTTGAGGTTGTGTGGGGGCACCCCAAGGTTGGCAAGGAGTTCCTCTGTTGCTGTACGTGGGGCCTGTGGGGCTGGCCCCCCACCAGTAGCAGTACGGTCCCTCGCTACAGCAACAACTCTTTGCCGGGCATGACGTATCAGGTCAGTTAATCTATACTTGACCTGATCGTATGTGTGTCCATGGTGACCCAAGATGTTCACTCTGTGGATGATCTCATCCCATAGGGCAGTCAGCTCCTGCAGATCTTACCTGCTACAGACAGAAAGGATGGCATAGGTTAAGATTACAACTTCTGTGATGGCTGCTGTCTCTGCATCAGTGTAAGCCGGTTTCTGCTGCATGGCACCTGGGAGACATAAACAGGGAAACACATCACAGGACCTCAGACATTGCCCAGAGTTCTTTACAGAGCCAGCATATGAACATAAACTATCATTAGCCACCACTTACAAATACATCATACCCCTGTATGTGGCAGCACTGTATGAACATGCATTGTACTCCTGGTCCTGATGTGTCATGCTCCCCCCCATGAGGGCCAGTACATTGTATAAACTACCATTCATCATTCACATTTGTGTAGAGAGATGACAGTGGCCTTGTTCCTTGCAGATGGGATGTCAATGGTGCTCAAGCTTTGCTTGCATACAGTGTGTAATGGAGCTGGAAGCATATGCCTGGGTTCATGTAGGATGCAGACAGGAATGTTATCAGGCCCCAAGGGGACTTGCTTTTATTAACTTTGATTAGGACGTTTGCACCTGATCCATGATGATGAGGGGAGGGGTGTGTGTGCTGTGCATATCCACCTATACTGATGGTGATCCAGGGTGGTGATGTTTGCCCTAAACCTGTCTGAAGCAGGTTGGCTGTAGCCATCGTGTGCGTGTATGTGCTGTGATTGACCACCATTGCAACGTGGGTTGGGTTGTTGCCTCTGAGACTGCAGACATATGTGAAGATGGCCTTGTGATTGCCCTTAGTGGATGTGTCCAATTTGTACTCATAGTTAGCCTTACAGTAATCCACCTGTGACCTAATATGCTCATTCAGACAAAGGTTGGCATGCTGCCCAGTTGGTGCCTGCTCCTACTTTGTCCTGTACAGCCAGTATAGCATCACATTATATGCTTTGTGCATTGCTGCTGTCCAGCAAAGGGATTTACTCTACATTAGTGAGAAAGGTTTTACAAGTAAGGTATTGCTGAGGCCATACAGCTATGTGGGTGATCATATATCTGTTTGTAGTAGGCATGGACACAAGGTCAGAACACAGTTGATCACCTCTACAATTTCAACGTGATACTCATGCTTATTATACTACACGTCTGTGTACTCATGCTTATTATACTACCAGTGTCTGTGTACTCATGCTTATTATACTACCCGTGTCTGTGTACTCATGCTTATTATACTACACATGTCTGTGTACTCATGCTTATTATACTACACATGTCTGTGTACTCATGCTAATTATACTACCCGTGTCTGTGTATTCATGCTTATTATACTACCCGTGTCTGTGTACTCATGCTTATTATACTACCAGTGTCTGTGTACTCATGCTTATTATACTACCCATGTCTGTGTACTCATGCTTAATATGCTACCCATGTCTGTGTACTCATGCTTATTATACTACCCATGTCTGTGTACACATGCTTATTGTACTACCCATGTCTGTGTACTCATGCTTATTATACTACCCATGTCTGTGTACTCATGCTTATTATACTACCAGTGTCTGTGTACTCATGCTTATTATGCTACCCATGTCTGTGTACTCATGCTTATTATACTACCCATGTCTGTGTACTCATGCTTATTATACTACCTGTGTCTGTGTACTCATGCTTATTATACTACCCGTGTCTGTGTATTCATGCTTTTTATACTACCCGTGTCTGTGTACTCATGCTTATTATACTACCCGTGTCTGTGTACTCATGCTTATTATACTACACATCTGTGTACTCATGCTGATTATACTACCCGTGTCTGTGTACTCATGCTTATTATACTACCCATGTCTGTGTACTCATGCTTATTATACTGCCAGTGTCTGTGTACTCATGCTTATTATATTACCCGTGTCTGTGTACTCATGCTTATTATACTACCCGTGTCTGTGTACTCATGCTTATTATACTACCCGTGTCTGTGTACTTATGCTTATTATACTACCCATGTCTGTGTACTCATGCTTATTATACTACCAGTGTCTGTGTACTCATGCTTATTATACTACCCATGTCTGTGTATTCATGCTTATTATACTACCAGTGTCTGTGTACTCATGCTTATTATACTACCTGTGTCTGTGTACTCATGCTTATTATACTACCCGTGTCTGTGTACTCATGCTTATTATACTACCCGTGTCTGTGTACTCATGCTTATTATACTACCCGTGTCTGTGTACTCATGCTTATTATACTACACGTCTGTGTACTCATGCTTATTATACTACCTGTGTCTGTGTACTCATGCTTATTATACTACCCATGTCTGTGTATTCATGTTTATTATACTACCCGTGTCTGTGTACTCATGCTTATTATACTACCCATGTCTGTGTACTCATGCTTATTATACTACCCATGTCTGTGTACTCATGCTTATTATACTACCAGTGTCTGTGTACTCATGCTTATTATACTACCCGTGTCTGTGTACTCATGCTTATTATACTACCCGTGTCTGTGTACTCATGTTTATTATACTACCCATGTCTGTGTACTCATGCTTATTATACTACCCGTGTCTGTGTACTCATGCTTATTATACTAACCATGTCTGTGTACTCATGCTTATTATACTACCCATGTCTGTGTACTCATGCTTATTATACTACCCATGTCTGTGTATTCATGCTTATTATACTACCCGTGTCTGTGTACTCATGTTTATTATACTACCCATGTCTGTGTACTCATGCTTATTATACTACCCATGTCTGTGTCAGGGCAATGACACCACCAGTAACTGTAGAGGTGTAACTCTGTCAGATGCACAGAAACTAAGGTTGCACACATGTACAACATGTACAGCTTATTTACCTGATGTTTTGCATTCCATGTCAATTGTTATGAGGCAGCCAGGTACACCTACCCATACATACATATGCACAGGTAATACCTGCTATACATTTCTGTTCTATGTCAGTATGGCACACTGTAATTACAGTCTTGCTGCTCAGTCAGTCATGTCAACCTGTTAGGGCAGGACATCTGGAGGACACCACACATACATGGTGGGCTCTGGGCCAAAATTAGTGACACTTTCTTCATGCTTCTGTAACACATGTATGCCATTTGATAGTGCAGTAGCCTTTGCATTCACAGACATACCCTGGAGGATGTCTGACGCTCATATGGCAGGCAGAGAGGATAAAGGTAGGGGTGTGGTAGTGAGGGTGGGAACTGTTAATATTGTAAGTATGACTGGTATGGGGACAGAGCTAGCTGATATGTTGAACAGAGGAAAGGTGGATATATTGTGTGTGCCAGAGACCAGATGGAAGGGGTATACAGCTGTGTGTATCAGAGTCAGGTACAAATAGTTCTACCATGGTGTGTATTGGAAGGGGAACTGGTGTAGGGGTTAACCTGAAGGAACATTATGCCAAGAGTGTTTGTGGAGGTGATACGAGTGTTGGGAAGAGTGATGTTTAGGAGGTTGGGAATTGATGGTGTAATGATGACAGTTGTTAGTGCATATTCTCTGCTAATTGCGTGTGTGATGGATGAGACAGATGTACTTTGGTGTGTTTGCATGAAGTGGTGATGAGTGTACCCAAGGGTGAGAGAGTGGTGATTGGAGCAGATTTCAATGGGTATGTTGGTGAAGGAGACAGAGGGGATGCAGAAGTGATGGGTAGGTATGGTGTTAAGCAAAGGAATGCAGAAAGTAAGATGGTGGTGGAGTTTGCAACAGAGGTTGGACATGGCTGTGGTGAATGCATAGTTTTACAACACAGAGGGGCACAGGGTGACATACAAGAGTGGAGGAAGCTGCACACAGGTGGATTATCTCCTATGCAGATGGGCCTGTTTGAAGGGGATTGGTAACTGTAAAGTGGTGACAGGGGAAAGTGTAGTTAGGCAGCATGGAATGTTTGTCTGTGGGATGACATTGGTGATCAAAAAGAGGGGGAGGAGTGTGACGGCAGCACCATAGATCAAATGGTGAATACTGAGAAAGGGTGATTGTGAGGCTGAATTCAGGGAAGAGTTTAGACAGGCACTGGGTGGCAGTGAAGACTTAGCAAATATCTGGGTAACTGCATCCGAGCTAGTAAGGGAGATGAGTAGAACAGGGCTTGGTGTGACATCTGCACAGAGAAAGGAGGACAAGGAGACCTGCTGGTGGCATGAGGAAGTACAGGGGAGTATACAGAGAAAGATGTTGGCCAAGGAGAAGTGGGATTCTCAGACAGATGAAGAAAGTAGACAGGTGTATAGGGAGATGGGGTGCATGGCAAAGAGAGTGGTGGCAAAGGCTGAGGATGGGGCATCTGAAGGGTAGTATATAAGGTTGGACACCGAGGATGGAGAATAGGACCTGTACCAATTGACTAGACAGAGACATGTAGCGAGGAAGGATGTGCAGCAAATAAGGCTGATAAAAGATAATGCTGGAAGTGTACTCACAAGTGAGGAGAGTGTATTGAGGAGATGGAAGCAGTACTTTGATGGGCTGTTGAATGAAGAGACTGAGAGAGAGAGAGAGAGAGAGAAGGTTGGATGATGTGTGTATGGTGAATCAGGACATGCACCAGATTATCATGGAGGAAGTAAGAATAGCTATGAAGAGGTTTAAGAATGGAAAGGCTATTGGTCCACATGACATACCTGTGGAAGCATGGAGGTGTTTAGGACAAATGGCAGTGATCTTTCTAACTGGATTGTTTACTGTAATCTTGGAAAGTGAGAGGATGCATGAGGAGTGGATAAAATGTGTTTGGGTACTGATTATGAGACTAAGGGTGGTGTGCAGATCTGTAGTAACTACAGCGGGATAACATTGATCAGTCACAGCATGAGGTGATGGTAAGGGAGGGTGGAAGCTAGGTCAAGAAGGGAGGTGATGATTATTGATCAGCAGCATGGTTTCATGCCAGGAAAGAGCAGTACAGATGCGATGTTTGCTCTGAGAGTGTTGATGGGGCCATATAGAGAAGGTCAGAAGTGGCTGTGTTGTGTCTTTGTGGACTTAGAGACAGCATATGACAGGATGCCTAGAGAGGAGTTGTGGTATTGTATGAGGAGGTCAGGAGTGGTGGAGGAATCCATAAGAATGCAATAGGATATGTACAAGGCTAGTGTAACAGCGATGAGTTCTGCACTGGGAGTGACAGGTGCATTTAAGGTGGAGGTGAGAGTACATCAGGAATCAGCTATGAGCCCTTTCTTATTTGCAGTGGCAATGGACAGGTTGACAGACATGATCAGACAAGAGTCCCCGTAGACTGTGCTATTGGCAGATGACATTGTGGTCTGTAGTGAGAGTAGGGATCAGGTTGTGGAGACCCTAGAGAGGGGTGAGGAATGATGGTCAGCAGGACTAAGACAGAATATATGTGTGTGAATGGGAAGGAGGATAGAGGAATGGTGAGGATGCAGGGAGTAGAGTTTGCAAAGGTGGATAGGTGTAAATACTTGGGAACAACAGTTCAGAATAATGGTGAGTGCGGGGGAGAGGTGAAGATGAGAGTACAGGCAGGATGTGGGTGATAGAGAAGAGTGTCAGGTGTGATTCTTCACAGACGAGTACCATTAAGAGTGATAGGGAAGGTCTACAAGAGGGTAGTGAGACCAGATATGTTATATGGGTTGGAGACATTGGCATTGAAAAAAAGGAACGAGTCAGAGCTGGAAGTAGCAGAGTTAATGATGTTAAGATTTGCACTGGGTGTGATGAGGGTAGACAGGATTAGTAATATGTATGTTAGGGGGTCAGCTCAGGTTGGACAGCTTGGGAACAAAGCCAGAGAGTGGCAGGATTATGTTGGTTTAGACATGTGATGAGGAGGTATGCTGAGTATATTTGTGAAAGGATGAGGCTGCCAAGTAAGAGGAAAAGAGGAAGGCCTGAGATAAGGTGTTTGTATGTGGTGATAGTGGACATGCAGGTGGTTGGTGTGACACAGCAAGATGCAAAGGACTGGAAGACATGAAGACAGATGATCTGCTGTGGCGACCACTAACAGTTTCAGCCAAAAGAAAGAGGAGGTGATGTTGTAATGTCAGTGTTCACAGGTTTACAATTATTTGCCAGACTTAACACAACTCTTGATGACATAACTACAAATATGAGTGACACATATGGTCAATGTGCATAACACTGGACAGTTGAATGGTATGAGCACACACACACAGCTGCAACAGTATTTCTGTATGCAAATACCCTGTATAGCTCCATCACATGTCTGAGACAAACATATATATCATATTTGTATTGACAATTAACATATGGATATCTGTGACATCCCAGTAGCTGGACTAGCAGTGTGACAGTCAGTATTGTTCAACACACACTCCAATAGTGGTCGTATGTGATCCATCCTTTCCTGAGGTGACTTAGGGCCCTGAGCTGTGTTCTATGTCACTGCAGACAGGCACAGATGCTATGGCCATAGGTTCTGCTCAGCAATATATATTAGTATAGCATGTGTTCCTAGTTTCCACATTTACATACCCCTACTACATTTCATTACATGCTTAATTGTTTGACATACCTGTGTTTTTTTTTTTGGTTCAGTTGGTGTAATCCATGTCTGTCTGTCTGTTTGTTTGTTTGTCTCTCTCTCTCTCTCTCGGAGACAGATGTAGGATATGCATCTGTTTTGTATAGGCAGCAGCTTGCCTTTTGTAGGTAATGCTCATGAGCAGCTGATGGCCTGTGCACCAATTGGAGTCCCCCACTTGCAAATTGCATGTAGAACAGCTGTGGTATAATTCCCATACCCAATAGCATGGAAACACACTCCTATAACTGAGTACTTCATGGGGGCATTGCCCCTTTTCCTTGCCTGTGATGAGGACTTCATGGAGATGTGTGACAGACAGCATCACAGAGGGTAGTTGGAAATACCTCTTACAACAAACACTGTGGAGACAGCCCAACAAACTGGGGGAGAATGTTCCAGATGTACGGACAGAATGTAAGTATTGCTGTTATACAGTTGAAGTAATGCTAGTTTGACAGGGTTTGTGTGGATATGGCTGCTCTGCATGAATTTAAGTCTAGTTGTGTTATGTGGTTGACATAACTCTCAACCGTAGGGCTATCTGCAGACTGGCCTGAGTTTGGACTCGTATATTTGGTGTGTTACTCACACATTTTTTGGCCTTGGAAATTCAGTAGCATACTCTGAGGATTACAGTTAGTAAATGGTAACATCCATGTGTGTTTCTGACTTCATATCTCTCAGAACAGATATGTTACATCAACCATGTTACACCAGCAACTTTCTCAGCTTATAACAGCAATATGTCAATAATGCCCCTGTGTTTGGCCTCTGCCCCCCAAGTATGTCAGACTTTGTCCAGATGTCATGCTGTGGATAGGTATAGTATATCATTATATAGTGACTTCATTCCTGATATCATCCCAGTGATGTATCAGACTGCCAGACATGTTATGTGTAGGAGCCCTGATATATGAGGACAAATCCTGGATGTTCTCTGGAACTCTATACAGTTGAGAGGACTATGTATTTCTGGCAATTGTTGACACACTGTCAGAATTGTGTAGCAGTATACTGTGAATGTATTTGGCCTGTGTAGGGAGGGGGTTAGATGTTAGTGTTATGGGTCCTTTTCTATCTGACTTTGCATGCTGCTCCAGTTTCTGGTGCTCTATCAGCTGTATATGTTTGTAGGTGCAGACTTGACAGATGTCCCATACCACAGTCAGGCGTCAGACTACATTGTGAATTGGGCCAGTATATGTAGGGGTAGTATGTGAGTGGCAGACATGCTGATGATTTTGTTTACACAATCCATTTACTCTACTGTTCATGTGACTTACCTGTATGTCACTTTGAATCTGGTGAGATTGGTTATGGGTATGCATTTTCACACTGGTGTCTGTTTGTCAGTGCTGTTATATCCCTGTAGTGCCTGGTATATTTGCAATTGCATGTGTATTCCCCCATAGCAAAACTGGGTTAGTGTTGTGTCAGTCTGCCTGTAGTTTAGACAGTACTTGGTGACATGCCTAGTAGCTCAGTGTAGTTTCCCTAATGTGATGTTATGTCCAGATATTTATCAGATGTGCTGTTACCTGGCCCTCATACATATTGTGTATTTCTGACACATCAGTCAGATGATGTGAAGATTTATGTCAGTAACTAGTGGGGAGTAATTTGGTTTTGAACTTGGGCTATTCCAGTCAATATATGTTATAACAGATAGGAGTGTGTTACTGCATCAACTATCTCACCTTATGTAGTCCAGTATTTGGGATATGTTCCCAGTTTCATGGATTTACCCCCCCCCCTTGTCAGGCTTGGTCCAGATTTGTTGCACTAAGGGGTTCTGAGCATACCTCTCGACTGGCCACATTATTTCAGACTGTCTAGGTTTATTGCTTATATTTCTGGTTTCTTCCACGGAATCATTATTTTTATTTCTGTGGTAAATCACTGTGATGACGTGAGGATTTCTGTCAGTAAACGATGACATACATTTCAGTTTCAGAACTCACATCTTTCTGAACATGTATGCTGACACAAACCCTGTTACTGTAGCAACATTCTACATTTATAACTGCAGTATGTACATTATGTCCCTGGTCTTGGCCCATTGTCCCCCCATTTTGATAGCTTTGTCCAGACTTCTTGCATTAACAGGTGGAGAGGTATGTTGCAGGGTATGACTCTACTACTATGAGTATATATATATATATATATATATATATATATATATATATATATATATATATATATATATATATATATATAGCTACAGAATCCTGAAAGCCCATAATCCTGAGATCAAAATCTCAAAAGTTCAAAATACTGAAAACTCAAAATACTGAAAACACACAGGATACCAACACTTACTATATTCCAGCATGCGTACATACAGAAACATATTACCCTTCAGCTACACACAGAGGGCAAGCCCCCCCCCTGCACCCCCTACGCAGATTGCACTTCACTATACATAAGTGCAATCTCAGAGTTGATATATTTAAGTAGCAGGGGGTGTGGGTGGTGCAGGGGAGCTTGCCTCCTTGGTTATACTTGGAAAAGAGTAATATGGTTGGTCTTTTATTTGTTTCTGTATGTACTTGTTCTAGAATAGAGTAAGTGTTGGTATCCTGTGTGATTTTAGCATTTCAAGTTTCCAGTATTTTGAACTTTTAAGATTTTGGTCTCAGGATTTTGGTCTTCAGGATTTTGGGGTTTCAGGATTCTGTAGTGCTTATATATATATATATATATATATATATATATATATATATATATATATATATATATATATATATATATATTCCTTTCTTGATATCTATACATATATTTATATAGCAATATATATGTAGATAGTCTATATGTATTTTTTATATGTATAACTCCATATATCTAATCTATATACGTTTTCATATTTATCTATCACCATTCACATCTAGACATGCATATTTATATATACTAAATGTGACTGATTCCACAGTGTTTGTTCCCTACTATTCTGTACCTCTACTGAATGATATATTTGAAAAAAAAACCAGCATTTATTTTTACAGCTCAGATGGTGCAGTGGTACATTGCTCTGACTATGGTGCCCAGACTCTTGGGTTCAAGACTTGGCAGGGCTGATTTTTTTGTTGCTGGGCAGAACAGTGGCTGATTAAGGCAGTTTTAAGCAGTTGTAAGCGGGTTTGCATGGGTTTGCACAATGGTAAGCGATGCCAACACATGGTTAAATGGGAAACTGCTTACTCTGTGTAAGCATCACTTAGCATCGCTTACTGTTCCTTACTCCTGCTTACACTGTGCTAATTTCTTTAAAAGAAAAGAAAAAAAGGGGTGATTGGAAAGTGGTGAAAAGGGGGGGTGCAGAGGGGAAAAAATATGAAAGATAGCTAGGGATGTGCAGGACAGGTGTAGGGAAGGTCCATAGCTGTCCATTTTTGATACAGCAACAGCTGTGCATTTGTACAGAATTTGGAGGTGAATTTGGACACTCAAACCCCTGAGAGAGACCAGATTACATGTGTCCAGTGGACACATGTGCAAAATTGACAGCTATGTATGGGGCAACATTTTTCTTTGGGGGGGCAGATTGCACTTTTTTTTTGATAAGGTGAGAGTGGGATGTTGGGGAAGGATAGTAGGTACACTTGGGGATGTAAGTTGGTAAGAAGACAGATAAGACAGCTGACAGCGGCAGTGTATGACACATGTGGGGGTAAAAACCTTGGATGGGGAGGGTGGTTGGGAATCAGACGCACATGTGTCCCCACATGGTTACAGTGGGACTGAGGTCCCCATCTATGGGCAGTCACCACTGCACCTTCATGGCCCCAAAGGTGGCTGTGCTGGGGTGCTACAGAGGAAGAGCAGGATGGCCCTCAAGATGTGCCAGGCAACCCTCAAGCTGGTGCAGATGATCACCATACTTTGAACGGAGGATGCTGCACACCAATCCCCGGACCTGACTGCGGGTGACGGTCTCCTCTCTGCACCCACTTCTAGGGGGGATGAGCCCCATCCCCTGAGGCAGTTCCACATGAAGGTTGTGCCGGACCAATGGAAACGGAAGGCCCGAGTTGGGTCCCAGATGTGCTGGGGCCCAGTGCCACAGTCAGATGAGGTGGAACAGGTGGATTTGGTGGCATCTGCCTTTCCAGACATGCTATGGTGTTTCAGTTTAAAAAAATATGATGGTTAGTCAAGAACAACACATTTCAGGATTAATTATAACAGCATGCATGGGTGTTCTAATTGACCCCATAAAACAGAATTGACACAGTTGCATAGCAAACAGAACACATGCATATATAGAACCACAGTAGGCATTATAACAGCATGCAAGTTACATTGATAGCAACAGGCACCAATAATAGTATTTGAACAGGGAACATTAATATTCAAACAGTTCAAAATTTGTATAACAATAGGACACATGTCCCAACAGTAGGTTTGGAGATGAACAAACCCATTTAATGGGTATGAAGTATTGGTGCAGATAAGGTGAGGGAGAGAGAGAGCGGTCAATTAACAGCTGTCTAGGCTTCAATTTTCAACAACTGTACAGATCATTACTGTACTCATTACTCTCCATGGCTGACCTCACTGTATATCTACCTATAACCTGGGGATGGACAGTGGGATTATTGTACACAGTGTATTGGTTAAGCCTTTACAGCTAATAGACACATTTCTTTACCTGGCAGACCTGTTAAAGAACTATGTGTTAACACTACTTGACTGTTTCTACACATATTTACATCTTTACAGTTGCATATGTGACACTGACAGGAGTGCCCGACACTCAGGCTTGGGGGTGTGTGGTACTGACATACTTCACCGAGGTTTCTATCTGTCTCCCTGGTTATTATCAGCTGTGACCATTAGCCATGACAGCATGACACTTGAGGGACATGTATTGGAACAAAGTGCTTGGTGTATGTACTTATCTTGCTGTCATTTGCACCCTTGGGGTTAGACAGTGAATATGTTGAATACAGAGTGAGTTGGTAAAGCTTTCTTACAGCTATTACAAACATTTCCTTACTTCACAGATCTGTGAAGGTAATTTATGTTAACACTACCTTACTGTTTATACAAATATTCACATATTTTTGTTTGACAATATGCATTCAGCATACTGCCACTGCCAGGATTCGAACCATGCTTGTTTGTGCAAAAAGGTACACCACAATTGTGTTTTATCACAATGAGCTACTGAGGAACTGTTGACTCATACTTGACTTCTTTCTCCCTAGTACTCTCTGGTTTGCACAATCTGATGTTGTAGTTAGACAAATACCCTAGGTAATGAAAACTGTGCTGCAATTTTCAGACAACAGATATGTGTTATGGCTTCAGTAATAGTTGCATAAAACAGATATTTTCTACCAGAAACACATAACTATGCAGAACTTGTACACATTTATATTTCTACCACAACATGACAAAGTAAATACTACAGTCTGGTGTTTTTATTTTTATTCAAAGTTACAGAGACCTTTATTCACCTGATGACAGTCCTTTATTCATTGCACAAAGTACACAGTTTACATACTAGTTGTTGATAATCTGCTACTTTCTATTTATATACCCTGAATAATGCAAGCTGCATATTTACTCACTAGCCTTCCAATGCAGCCTTAGCAGCCTGCTGGCATGTGCATCAATATTTGCAGCCCTCTCATCTGCAGCTGTACAGGAGATAAATAAACATTTATGCATACCTATTGATTACATACTCAGGCTGGACTTTGCAGAACACTAATTGATACTGATACTTACACACTTCAGGGACATTCCGTGCCTGTGCATGTTGGATCCACTGGTCCAAGAGATCCCTCTTCCTATGCTTCAGGTCAGCGTAATGGTGCCGGACCTGCATGCCAGTCCAAGGGATACCAGTATCACTGGTGAGGTAATGTGTGAGATGGTCCTAGGCCTCCGCTTTATATTGGGAGCTCTGGTACTGGCATGCAGCAGTCTCCCTTTATGGTCTTTTACAAGGAGTCCAACCATAACCATGGACTCCTGAATGCCCCAACGCTGTGCCCGAAAGGGCACACCCTCGCAAAAGCCAGCCATAGTGCCTGCAGTGATCAGCTACTACTGGTTATGGTTGTATTCCTGCTTACGAGGTTTAAATAGGGCTGATTTCCCTGCCTTTGCCGTGATTGGACTATTTTGAATATTCTGAGCTAAGCTAAACAACCTTAAAACCTGCTTAGCTAAGATAAGCATTGCTTAAAGGGATCAATGCTAAGCACTGCTTACCAGTGCGCAAATCCACTTAGCTACGCTAATTATTGCTAAGCATTTAAATTTAAGCAATGGTTACACCGGCTAAGCATAGCTGAGCACAATTTAACATTGTTCAGCTTTCATTTTATGGACTATCAGGACTGTGGGGTTTATTCCTCATTAATGACATATTATGATATGTATGTTTACCTTCCATACCATCCCCGTATGTGCTTTCCTTACATTATATTCTTGTGTGGCTATACTGTATGGGATACTTGTGTTTATATGGAGGTTTCACATCTTTACTACACTGACACCTCACATTTGGACCTGCTACACTACCCTGGTTAACAAATATTACCTATTTATAAAATATTACCTATTTATAAAAAAAAAATAATTTTTACTGCTGCTTTCACATATAAAAATTAATGGATTGGATTGGGGCTTGAGCCGTGAATGACTGCATGCGAGGCAAATGCTCTAATCATTACGCTATCTCACTTTGGGTATTTTGGCTGTATATTTCTATTTAGCTCCTTCGGATGTTTAAGCTATGCTGAACACAACTGTGTGATGTGCACAACCATTCAGCTACGCTTAAACTTTAGTGGGGACAAGGAAAAATTATTTTTTTTTATTTTTCTTAGCTTAGGGATATGCACATAGCTAACAGTCATATCTCTACACCTCTTAGAGCATAACATTTGAACAAAGCCTAATATGATGGGGGGACAAGGAGGGACAGAGTTTAAGTATTGCTCTTACAAACTTTGAAAGTTGATAGAATAATAGGTTTTGCATTAGCATGATTTGTTTGAAGGATGTAGAGTCTTAGACTCAAATGTTTGTCATTATTTAATGACTTCAAGCCTCAGCTCTTTGCCAGGACAGTAGGAAGAATACACCTAACATATGAGGCACAAATCTGGACATTCTGTGAATATCTGTTCAGTTGGGAGGTATGCTAACAGTGTCTGCGGACACTGTTTTTGTTTTCAAAGTGCCATACGGCACTTCCTGAGTGCATGGGGCATGTTTACTGTGCAAGCCCTGCTCGGACATGCCCTGCACTCATTCGTGGATTGTGCCCATGAAGGTTATACTGCAGCGTGCCTTCATGAATATGCAAGGCACGCTGCTGTGCTGCATGGGCATGATCCATCCATGCAAGAATAGACTTATTCTTGCACAGAGCTTTCATGAATCCTAGGGCATGTTTACCTTCATTTCTCCAAGTCAGCTGTAAATAAAGCTAAAAGACTGATGACAAATCATATACATTGTTTTGCAAATGATACCACTCATCTTAGCTCTGTGTCACAGCTGAAATGATTAAAAAGGATAGCAACCCCCCACCCAGACTTCAGGACATCAAAATTAAAATAGATTCTTAAGGGTTAATGGACTCCAACTCACGTAGTTGAAAAGGAATATAGCAAAACTGACTCCAGTCTGTTGTGCCCTGTTGAGGTAGCTAATGACATGCAGGCATTTTGGAACTATACACAGGTAAAGAAATTATAGGATTTCCTAACAGAGGTGTTTTCCAGACTTTGGGAAGTGAGGATTGAGGTTAAGCCTTTTGTTATGGTCCCACTTGTTTTTTTTTTTCTTCTTTTCCTACTCTAACAAGTTGCCAAGAGATAGGGCTGTTTCAGCTATCAGTGCTCATTAGACTATATATATCCATATAGCCTCTAGATGGAAAACATCAGGTTCCATTTCTATGGCAGGCTTACAAGGTTTCCTAAGGAAATATCCAATTTTACAGAAATAAAGTAGCACAAGGGTGTCTCTTTAATTTATAATCAGGCCCCCTTAGAGTGATGTTAACCAGCAACCCTAGCAGTCTGATATTGACTTTCAACATATCTGAGTTTTACATGTATGGCCCTTATACCATGTCTTATGGCAATTTATATGTTCTGTCTCCCCACCTGCAATGTCAACTCAATGGTTGTTCCTTTGTCAGTGGTGTGAGCCTCAGAATCCTTCCTTTTCTTATGTGTAGGATGGTAAAGACCCATTTATCAGTTAACCTAAGCCAGTACCCAAACAAACTCAGATCTTCAGTGATGAGAAAATTCCTAGAAATGGCCCTGCAGGTATTACTTAGGTTTATATTGGAACAGGGTTTGAACTGTTACTGAACTATTTATAATCCTGCACTTTATGTTGTGTACTTAATCTAGCATTAATGTTTGTTTTATTCTACATGCTGTAATTCTTCTTATTGTTGTGTTTGTATATAGTTCAAATAATTGATTGTAATATATTCTTTCAATGGTTATGATGTTTTCATTGTGCAGTAAAACAATAATTCTAATCAGATGTAAACTCTTATATTGCCTGTTGGATTACAAATTGGCCAACAGCAGATCCCAAGTTGTTAAATTTGCTGTACCTTCTGAGTGTAAAATCGGTGGGTTATCAGAGGTATCAGTGTTGGGATCTCCCTTTTTTAGAATTTATTTTGCAGATATCCAAAATAATATTCCAGAAGTATGATTGACCAGCTTTGCTTATGATTACAGCTGGACACTATTATATCCTCTCATCCACTGACAATAAACAGTTCCAGCAAGAGCTAAAGTATGCACATACCTGGTGTGCTGAACATTATCTCAGATTAATTGCAAAAAATGCAGCGCAATAACATTTAGCAAAAAAGCACTCCCACCTCACATGTTATAATAAATGGTTCTCCTCTTCAAATGGACATAATCATTAGAGACACAGATACTTATGTGGTCAATTCTGTGTCTCTCATTCTATCATCATATTTCTAAAATAGTCACAAAATCATTCTATTGGCCCAGTTACTTTCAAGGGGAATATCCACAAGAAGCAAATAAGTCCTTCTACCACTTATCAGACTCATAACTGGATACAGTGCTGCCTTTGATATGTACAGATCCAAGTATATTGTTCATCTGGAAAGACCTACGGATTTCTATCCAAGAAAATTAAAAGCCTTAAATCCTTCAACAATTCTGAGAGATAAGCACTACTCTTCATATACTCAAAGGCCTACTGACTAATCTGAGGTGGCCTGTGCCTTGCTTTTTCATAAGTTCAGAGGTTTATAGATGAATACTAGGCTAACAACCACAAGGGCCTTTTTAAGCCTTGCCATGTGTTCTAAATATATCCATCAAGTTTAGGAACCTTAAGATTGTTCTAAAGGGTATAGGTAGGCTAGGGCTTTGGTGGTCAAGAATTTCCAAGCTATTTCTGTCCCTTAGGGAAATAGGTGCCTGACTAGAACTGAATTTCTGATTCCACATCTGCTGCTCCAAATTATGTTTGAATTGGGTTAGGGAAGAATTTTGTTTCACATGGATGGGAAGCCTGTTCCTGAGGTATTCTCTGAGACATAAACTGGTCCCTCCAACATGATCTATTTATGTTGCAAGCAAAGATTAAGTCCTTAGATTGTGTATTTCTGAATCTATTTGTTTTGCTGATATGAAAACGTCCATCAGAGTGGAATCCAAGGATGCGTTATATGCAGGCATAGATCACCACTCAGCAGTCTGTAGGACACTAAGTACAGGGATAGGGCTTTGAAGTGATCTGTGTAGGAGATATTGTTTATGCTCTATATCCTTTTTGTAAGGAACCTCTGTGGATATCAGCTGTTACATGTGCCTGGTCAGGTTCATATTGACGGGGGTGTTGTATTCAATGATTGCTGGACCTAGATGCTATACCCTTGTTAATAAGTTTCACAGCACAGAATGATTTCCTTACTACAGGAGATACATCATGGTCAAAGGCCAGGTTACTGTCTACATGCATCCCCAAATCCATGAATACTGGATCTGTACTTAGGGGTGTGTTATCAATGAGGTATTTTTAAGGGCAGCTAACCTCCCAAAGGATACTGTTATGCATTTCTTAGCAGTGAGTTTCAGACTGTGGCTCTGACACCATTATTTGTTTGAGTCAGCCCTTCTTAAAGTATATTTGTATCTTGGGGGGAATCTATGACTGCACCTGGTTTGCAATTGTTAGAAAACTTTTTCAGCCAGAGGCCCTTGGTGTTAGCTTGAACGTCAGAAAAGCAGATTTTGAAAAGGACTGGATCTACCATAGAGCCCTGAGGGACTCCACTAGTGATCCGCCCCTTTGAGGAGGTCGACTCTCTATCATAACTTCTTCAATCCTGTCTGAAAACCAACTAACTGGCTATCCATCTGGTGACATAGGAGTTTATACTTAATTCCATGAGTTTGTCTACAATGTCCAGGAGGGATTTTATATCAAATGCATTGCAAGGTCAAGGTAAACAGCATGCATCATTCTGCCCTCATCCATTGTCTTGGTGACCTACTTGAAGAAGTTCACCAGGCTGAACAGGAATGATCCTCCCTTAATGAACCATGGATTCATTGTCTGAGGTTTTCCTCTGTCATTGCTAATCATTTTCATGGTAATACTTTCCATGGCTTTGCATATGAGACTAGTCAGGATTGTGGGTTTGTAGTTTCTGGGATCCATAAATGGCCCATCCTTGTGCATAGAGATGACTGTTGCAATTCTCCATTCTCATGGCACGAAATTGTTCTGTAGGTTAGGTTAAATAGTGATTCTAGTGGTCCTGATAGGTTGCGCTTTGTGCTGTTAAGGAGGCATTTTGGGATATTATTGTGGCCCTCATGTGGTATTGCTGGCTTTCAAAAGTCCATTGAGGACCTGGTCTCTAGTGGTAGTTGTGCAGGGTTATGCTCAATGGAATTTCCAGAGGGGTAGCTCTGGGGGGGGAGAGAGAGAGAGAGGAGTAAAATTGGAGATGAATTTGTCGAACAATAGATTTGCTACATCTTGTAGTTTAGTGTTGATGGCTCCAATTTTAATTAGTTTTCACAGTGTTGTGTACTGCCTTGGAGGTTGCAAACATAACTAAAGAAAGACTCATGGTTGTCATTGGCTTGGGAAGCTATTTTTACCTGAAATTCGGCTTTGGTATATTTGATTTGTCCTCTGGGTCACATGTTCAGATTGATGAGAGATTCTGCTATCCTGCTTGGTGTTGCACTTCCTTATTTTGCCATGATTTCTTCCTTTTATTGTACCACCTATTTATACTGGCAAAACCAAGCACTGTAAGAAACTTTCCACCAGGTGTTCTCAGTGGAATAACTATATAAAAGTAGTCCACAAATTTGAAACAATATGAACCTAATACTGCGGTGGTGGTGCTGCGGTAGCGTTGTCGCCTCACAGTAAGACGTTATCCTGTTCGATTCTCAGCTAAAGCGTCTTCTGTGTGGAGACATGCATGAATGGGTGTACCTTCATTGAAGGTTGTGCATCAGAGCTAGCCACTCGGCACGTAAAAATCTACTGCCAATCATTAGCGGACCGGAGTTCCGCTGTGGCGACCCCTAACCGGGAAAAGCCGAAAGACACAACAACATGAACCTAATACTGATATTAACTGTTATAAAAATAAATAAACTAATCTGTCTGCTCAAATAAATCCCTTAAACTTAATAAATCAAGTAAAAAATCCAATCCAGGAGATGTTGAATTCGCAGTTCCTTTATTAGTAAGCACAGATGACCGATCCATAAGACTTAATGGTTAATACATTTAAGAACAGTTACATAAATGGCAGCTGAAGTAGTAAAGTTTATACTGCAAATTCAAATCGGTCCAGCCATAGTAAAAAACAACCCCAACTCCTTCCCTTAAAATAAAGTAATAAAAAGGACCCAAGCTAACTTAAAATACCATGCTATTCAACATTCCTAAAAATCTCTCTCTATTACATCCTTATAAAACAAAAATCATAATAAAATAAAATAAAAAATATAACAAAATTATGTTTTCATCATATTCATTTGCTCAAATCTTTTAACTAAAATCACATTTGGTTCCTCTTCAAATCTGTGCACACTAGAAATTCCAAGTTTTACTGACTGTCTAAATGTAATTGTCAAGCAGAAGTAAGAAACAGTTCAAACTTCTAAAAAATCTGTCTAACTCATTTGTACTAACAATACCTAGATTCAATTCTAAGAGCAATAACCTTGTAAATTAATTATAAAAATATGGAAATGTGAAGATAAACTGACACAAAACTCTGTGTTTTAGTTGTATTTAAGTCTTATTTAAGTGTTATATGCTTTAGGTAGTTAGACAACGCAAACTTCGTATGTAAACAATGCACGTGACAGTCTATGAAGGGGAAACAGAAAAAAATGTGTAACATATGTTCCCATTTAAAACCTATGTTTAAAATATTAAAACATGCACAAACTAGGGGTATAGAAGTGTAGTTGTCAGTGTGTATCGGTATATAAAAGTGTAAATTATATGTGCAGCAATTTATAGTGGAGTACTTAGTCACCCATGAATATGGTAATGAGCTGAATGGAAAGTGTGAGTGTTATGGGTATTCTGGGTCATAGAAGGGGACCTATAGCTTGCAAGGATATGGTATGAGACTTTGCCTACAGTAATTTTGATGTGAAGAAGTTCAAGCGTGTCACCATGTTTCATTAGGTTTGACATGATTATTTTTTATGTAAATCAAGACACCTCCACCATTAGTTCTTTCCTGAGCAGTGGCTAGTCTAAATGTGTGGAAGGCTTTGTATGCTTGTGCTGTGCAGCTGCTCTCTGCGGCTTTAAACTATGTTGGGGTAACAGTCCAAACATCTGCATTCTCCAAGGTGTGGAAATTTATGAGGGAGTGGAATTTCTTAATTACTCTCCTGGCATTGAGCAGTAACACCTTTAGATTTTCTAGGGGTGGTTTTGCTATGTTAGACGTTTTGTCAGTTTGGTTTTCCCCAAAGCAGGTATAATAGGGGAGGTCAGTGTTTTAGCCAATATCCAAAAGTATAGGGAGAACAGGTGCAGACCATCCTTGACAATGTAGCATGGTCCTTTGACCATATCCTGTCATGCTGGCAAATATTGTACCCCCTTGGAATGACATGAAAATCTAAGCAAATTATTAAAGTTGATCATCTTCTGTTCGTATTGTGGCATCATCCCTGGAGAAGTTAAAATGCTACTCAATGCAATACTCATACCATTCTGGGACATCTCCATCATGTCTCTCTTTATATAGTCCAGGAAGGTACATATGAGGTTATTTACAGCCACACAGAGTCATATTGATGCTTGCAATCCAAAGGCCTGAGTGCATGTGTCATTTGGCAGATCCTAGCCCCTGATATACGGCTGACCATGGTATCCTAGTTCATCAGAAAACCAGTTACTCCACAAGTAGCTGTTCAAAGAGCCTAAATCTATACCAGAAAATATACAATATGTACTGGAGGGAAAGATTCTTTACTTAGCAAATTCCCAGCCTGTGGAATAAGTTACTATTACAGGTCAAGCAAAGTACTTATTTAGCTACATTTAGGGTAATCTTTAATGACTGTATGGGTAGACAAAGATTCACAGAGTAATTCTAATGACCAACACAATAATAAACTAAGTTGTACACAAAAGCAATCAAGTCCTGAAACTTTAGTGGAAGAGCCCTTAATAATTCGGACAGTATCTGGAAACAACAAACAATAAACATAAATTGGTTCCAGTGTGGTATCCCCACAAACACGCACCTTCTTCAGTACAATCTAATGCAACCATTCAGCCATTTAAAGGTAAGTGTAATACAGTCTAGTTCATAGGATGATACTAAGCTATTGGCCCGGTGGCCCTTATAAGGCTAGCCAAGAATTTCACCCGTGTTCCCTCAAAGTCAGTACCTGTTTCCCCCATCAAGCAGGGAAACAGGTGGGATCCCAGCGGTATATTTTCTGTTCCCCATCCAGTCATCCAAGTTACTCTTAAATAGGACTAGAGAGGTACTCTGCTTGACATGGAGAGGTAGTCTATCCCATAGATGGGGGAGTCTTTGGGACACAAATCTATCCCACCAAGAAGTTCTATTAATGTCACAGACCAGGTTAAGGTCTTGTGTGTGGGTTGCATGAGTGGAATTTGTCTTACAAATATGCAGGAACTCCATCAAGGCTGGGTCTGAAATGGCCTTGTATGCCAGATAAAGGTCACCTCTGAGCAGTCTGTATGAGATTGAGTAGAGGGACAGGGCTTTTAGCCTATCTGTGTAGGATAGGTGTTTGAGACCCTGGATTTTCCTGGTCAGGAGCCTCTGTGGTCTCTCCAACTGCTGCATGTGCTTGGCAAGGTACATGCCGAACAGGGCATTGTACAGTAATGGGTCTGATAAGGGAGGAGTACATGGATGTTATGACCTCCTTTTACCTGGATGAAATACCTTTATTTATGAGGTGGGCCATGTAGAAAGCCTTCTGTACAATGGAGGCAACGTGGTGGTCAAAATTCAGGTTACTATCAACCTGGGTGCCCAAGTCCCTCTCTACTGATTGCATGCTTAGTATGATAATTAATGGGGATGACATTTTCCTCAAAGGGGATAATGATGCATTTCTTGGCATTCAGTTTGAGGCCATGCTTCTGGCACCAGTCATTAGTTTGGGTAAGGCCCTCTTGGAGGATGTTTACATCACTAGGGGAATTTAAGACAGCAGCCAGTTTGCAGTCATCTGTAAATCTGGTCAGCCACAGACCACTGGTTTTGGCTTGCACCTCAGAAAAGTATATCCCAAACATTAAAGGCCCCAAGACCGATCCATGGGGTACACTGCTCATTATGGGTCTACTACCAGAGGTGGCTTCCCCTACTTTGACTGAGTGGGTTCTGTCAGTGAGCCAGTTAGCTACCCATCTGGTAACATATGGGTTGATGTCTAGCTGGGAGAGTTTATCTATTATGCCCGAGTGGAGAATAGTGTCAAAGGCTTTAGCTAGGTCAAGGTAGGAGGTGCGCACCATCTTCTCCTCATCCATGGCTTTAGTGACTGTTTCAAAAAAGTTGACCAAGTTTAACAGGCATGATCTCCCTTTGACAAAACCAAACTCTGTGGGGTCAAGCATTTGGAGGTTGCCAATGTCCATGTTTATAAGGTCCATGATAATGCATTCCATGGCCTTGCAGATCAGACTAGTTAGGCTGATGGGCCTATAACTGACTGGGTCAGTGGATGCTCCGCCTTTGTGTAGAGGGATGACAGTGGCTGTCCTCCATTCCGCTGGGATGAAGCCAGTGCTCACGCTTTGGTTGAATAGGGTGTCTAATGGAGCTGGGAGCTCATGCCTGAGTTCATGTAGGATACAGCCAGGAATGTTATTAGGTCCCAAGGAAACTATATTTTTTGCCTTTAAGAGGGTATTGAGTACCTGCTCCCTGGTGATGAGAGGAGGGGGGCAGGTGCTGGGGATGTCCTGGTTTACTGATGGGAGGACAGGGAGGTGAAGTTTTCACTGAACCTGTCTGCCTGCAGGTTGGCTATATCTATGGCATTTGTGTATGTGATGTTATTGACCACCAGTTCAGAGCAGATTTGGGTGTTGCCTTTCAGATGGCGGACATATGGGAAGAAGGCCTTGTGATTGTCCTTGGTGGATGTCGCCAATTTGGACTCAAAGTTAGCCTTAGAGGATTTCACCAGTGGCCTTATTTGCTTGTTCAGACAAAGGAGAGATTGCTTCCAACTTAGCACCTACTCCTTCTTAGCCCTGGACAGCAAATGTTTCCTTCTATTATAGATTTTGTTTATTGCTGCTGTCCAGCAGACAGGTTTACTCTTCGTTGAGGAAGATGATTTGGTCCTTTCAGGTATTGCTGAGTCCATACAGCTATGCAGGTGCTCATATGGTTTTTTGGTGTAGGCCTGGACATTAGTGCTAGTTACAACTAAAAGGGCAGTGGTTGTGAAGCTGCTTATACCTGCTCTGAGGAGACTGTAGTCAGCTTTGGAAAAGTTTTTTCGTTTGACCCCAGCAAGGGGGGTCAGGGGAGATGGTGACTTCAAAAGTGATCGCTTTATGGTCAGATCTTACCAAGGAGGATGACACTGTAGGAGTGCTACAGTGGCTACTCATGTTGGTTAGGACCAGGTCCAGGATATTTTCACCTTTCATAGGGGTTTTGACAAGCTGATCCAATGCATTGGCATTGACGAAGTCAAGGAATCTCTGGGCATTCGTGTTTGGGCTAGAATAGGTCTTCCACTCTGTGGTTGGGTATTTAAAGTCACCCAGGATCAGGGTAGAGGCTTGAATCTTGATGGATTCAAGTAAGTCCAGATAGGTGGAATGGGTGTCCTGAGTCATTGTTGGGGGTCTGTAGCTATGATTTGAATAGGTGTTTTGTCAACAGTTAACTGTACTTGGAGTGTCTCCTGTGCTTCATACCATCTGTTCGGCCTGGAGATTTGTATGTCTTTAATAAATATTGAAAATCCACCTCCTTTGGTTTCGTAGCCCTCCATTTGGGTTCTGAAAGTATGGTAGGATGAGTAAACTGGTAAGGTTGGGGTGCTCTCTACAGCTTTGAACCAGGTTTCAGTGACTGAACAAATGTCAGCATCCTCCAGGGCAAGGAATGCTTGCAATGAGTGCAGCTTCATGCTAAGACTCCTAGCGTTTAGCAGCATGACCTTTAAATTTTGTTTATAAGAATTTTTCATGTTGGTAATTTTGTGCTCATGACTTTGCCTAAAAAGGCACTATGGGGAGGCAAGAGCCTTTCCCAGAAGCCTAAAGCCCAGGGGAGACAGATGAAGGCCATTTCTAGCAAAGCATTGTGGTCTGTCAGTCATGTACTCCCAGGCTGTCAGGCACTGGATCCCCTTGGAATGACACCAGAAGCTAAGCCAATTGTTAAAGTGAATCATATTCTGTTTGTATTGAGGTATCATTCTGGGTGATGGTAGGATGCTGCTTAAGGCTAGGGACATACCTGCCTGGGACACATATTCAGCAAGCTCAATCATGTCTCTCTTCATATAATCCAGAGAGGTACGTCTCAAGTCATTCACACCAACATGTCATCACAGGAAGTTACAATTTTAAAGAAACAGGCGAGTAATTATACTGATGTACATGTGTGTAATGACATTAAGAGAAATGTTATTTTTCCAGTATAAACCAAAACAGATTGTAACCAATACAAAATGACAGTACATGAAATAGTTCAGCATTTTGTATGAATATTCATACCCTCCTCCCCCTGGGAAAAAAGCAGCTCCCAATGTAAAATCCACATTTTTTTCTTACTGCAGAAAATTCCTGACAAAGTTTTTATATATCCTTTGTTGACCAGGTTAGTCCCCTAGGCAAGTGGACTCTTTTCAGGGGAGGCCTGAGTTGGTATTTATACTACTAGGGGAAATTTGGCCAGGGTATCAGGGAACTTCCCCTACTCATCATTGTTGGGAGTGGGACCCATTTTGGAAGAGCACTTCCTGTTTCCATTCCAGGTACAGAGGTGGCCCGGAGAAACATGGAGGCAGATGATAGAGAAGGAGATGATGGAGTAGTGAAAGAAATGAAGGCAAAAGCAAATATCAAGACCGAAGTATGTGTGCAGGATTCTGAGGAAATGTTTCAGAGAAACCTGTTTGATGGAGATGACTCAGCAAATGATGGATGTATTCAGTAATTACAACCCTCCAGTCAGGAGGGTTGCAGGATGATGTACTTAAAGAAATATTGGTGCAGAGTGAGCCAGAAAATGAAGGAGATGTTAGTGGGGGACATTATGGAAAACATGCAAAAGGAGGCTGCAGAGACAATCCTGAAGAATAGTGTTGAGAAGGAAAAGAAAACATATGCAGAGAAAGTAAAAGAAGGTAAAAGAGGAGTAGCAGAAAAGAAGGCAGAAGAAAATGAAAAATAGAACTACGTGGTAAGGATTCAAAGTAAAGAAGACAAAGAAATGGACAGGTATGAAGTGTGGGATAATGTAATAGTTCCTTGGGTGTAAAGGCACATGAAGTAAGAGAATTTATTCTTATAAGAGCATTTATTCTTAATAAAGAAACATTTTGTGACATTATTTTTGTGACTGTTTTTCAATGGAAAATTTTCTTGGAGAATATGAAAAAAGAAAGACTGTTACCTATGGAATCTTTATGCGATAAGACCATTTAACACGCAAACAAAAAAAAGAGGCATATACAATTTCAAACAGAGGTAGAAAGAGAGACTTTGAAAGGACACTTGAAAACTTTATATAAAGAAGTACTGAACATTGCAAAAGTTTATGACAAAAGGGGTTTATAGACTGGCGGCTGGGATTGTAATATTGTGTTAAAAAGAAAAAAGAAAAAAAATTATACATATACCAAGCATGATACATGTGGAGGGGAATAAGGGTGTTGTGAAATACTGGGGACAACCCAGAGATGTTTTTTTGTGGAAAAGAAGGACCTTTGATGAGTAATTGTGGCAAAAGAAAAAGTTTTATTTGTGGGGAAATGGGACATGATGCAAAAAATGTGCATTGAAATATTATAAATGTATCAAATTTGGACATTTATGGATGGATAGCAAACATGAAAATAACAGTAAGCAAAAAGAAAAGAAAGAGAAGAGACTTTAGAAATAGAAGGAGAAAGTGGATGAGAAAAAATAATAAATACATAGAAGAAGATTCTGAAATAATTGTTGAAGAAGACAAACTGGGGAATAATAAAAGGGAAAAAAGTAATTTGGTTGGTAAAAGGATAAAAGACAGAAAAAGAAAATTTAAAGGGATAAGTACAAAAGAAAATAAAGAAAGGAAATGGATGAAAAACAAACTATATAGCTAAAGATGGGGACTTGGTATAATGCTTAAGGTGTTT
This sequence comes from Protopterus annectens, assembly GCF_019279795.1. NCBI lineage: Eukaryota > Metazoa > Chordata > Ceratodontiformes > Protopteridae > Protopterus > Protopterus annectens. The sequence goes on from NC_056736.1 coordinate 599,179,747, forward strand.
GACTTACAGACACAAGGTTTGATTCTCACCTTTGAGAAGGAAATTGGTTACACTTAGAATGGCCTTTTAAAAAAGCTAGTCCTGTAACTAGCTATAAATTTATGAAATCATGAATCTAAGAAAAAGGGAAAATTTAATTTTTAGAGTGCTTTCTGTAAATGTGAATATTAGTAATAATACAGTAAGAAGAATAGGAATTTTGGAGTGGTGCAGCACATGTGATTTAGATGTATTAGAAGACACAAGATTTTTAACAAATGAGGAACGATTACAAGCAGAGAAACTATGGGAAGGAAAGATAATCTGGAATTTGGGAAATGAGAGATGTTTTGGAATAGCTGTATTCTGAAGGAATACAGTAAAGATGATAGATGTAACTTTAGTAAAAATGGGAAGATTACCCATTGTAGATTTAAAATGAAATTATAACGTATGTTTACACTGACTGTAAAGACAGGGAAGGCTGATTTCATCAGATCTTAGACTATGTAGTTATAAATATGAATATTATAACAGGGGACTTTAATTGTGAGTTAAGCGACAAGCCAGAAAAGAAAGAAAATAGCATAAGAATAAAATGTTAAAAGTTATAAGATGTGGTACGTTAAAACTTTGGCCCGAATATTCATCTTACAATATGTCAAGGGATAAAAGAAAACAAGAAATGTGTAAAAATAGGCAAAGGAACAAAAAGGATAAATGAGAACACTCTAATGCTGCCCTGCTGTGTTAATAATCCAATTACCAGGAGTGGGAACAGAACCCACAGCCTTTTGGTCTTCCATCACCCTAGGCAAGTCTACTGCCTGTTGCATTTCTGATACTGCAAAGAAAATTCCTCCCGGGAGTAGGCTATGAACCCACATGGATATAGACACACCTTTTGTTTGCCATGTATATTTTAATCTGTCAATACCTGTGAAAGAGAAACTTGCTCCTAGATGTTTTAATTTATGTTTGTAACAGACATTTGTTTCCCTTCTGCACCTTATGTCACACTAATCTACAGACAGATTGTTTACATTTATGTACAGCTTAGTTTACCACTGTGCTGGCTATTGCAATTACTGTGTGTCTTTCTTGTGGTTGTGCATGTTTCTAGGAAGTTGTTCCATGTGGGGAGGTGTTAAATACAAATTGACACCAAGGTAATTATGTACAGCCCTGCTCAGATTGGAAGGTGAGCATTTTTAAGTGCTTATAAAGACTGGCATGAACTTGTGTCTCTCTGTTCACTTGCTTAGTGTTGTTGTATGTTCCTATGCTCATGCCAAATACTCAAATGGATAGTGCAGAAAGGCTCGTCACCCTGAATAATGTTTTTTTTTTATTTTTTTTTTTAATTTGGTCAGCGCATGTGTTAGTGTCTCTGTGCATGCGCTAGTGTGTGTGTGTGTGTGTGTGTGTGTGTGTGTGTGTGTGTGTGTGTGTGTGTGTGTGTGTGTGTGTGTGTGTGTGTGTGCGTGTGTGTGTGTGTGTATTCAGCATTTTCAAGCTGTGCTGTATTTAATTTACAGAAACTGACAAAAAGTAACTCATAGTATGATGATTAAAATTAACTGTGGATACAAATATTACTTCTAAAATGCAAATTCAAATTTCAGTTCTTAATAAAGATAAGCAATAACAGTCAGGGGTTCATTTAACAAATATTAGCAACAGACACCTTCCTTATACAGATTTTATTGTCAGCAATTCCTCTAGCTGAATGATATTTTGCCACATTAAAAAGACTAATGGGTTTCTTGGCAGCAAAAAATAATATTCTGGGCTAGTCTTTTGCTAAGTCTAATTTAGCAAAACTGGAATCATGTTATAACAAAATAGCTAAGTTTGTAACTAATTCCCCTAACAGGACTCACCATTGTAAGGTTGTGAAACAGCTATATTGGTTAGAACTCCCTCAAATTTTACTCTATAACCAACTTATAGTAGCCCATAAACTATTATACCAATCCAATAACACTCCTGCACTTCAAATCCTGTTACAACTACACTCTAGAACTAGAACCCTGCACTCCAGTTAAAAATTCTTGCTTGACAGAGCTAAAGCCAACAATAAGGCATGTGAATCTCTTCTTTCAAATTTTATCCCTAAAATCTGGAATACTTTACCATCTAACATATCCTCCACTGCCTCCTTGCCCCTCTTTAAAAAGGTATTGAAAAATCACTTCAATAATTCGTGGTTCTGTAACTGTACCTCGCCTGGATAATACAAACTACACTCACTAGTCTCCCTGATTTATTTATCTCCTTGCAGTGTTGCTCCTTATTGAAAACTCCTTAGATTTTTAAAACTGCTTAGCGTAGCCTCTCAAATGAAATGTTTTTACATACTCGAATGCTAATATCATCTATATTATTAATCAAAGTTATTGTGCATATGTTTCATTTATGACTGACTGCAGCTAACCTGTCTGTAAATGTTCTCTTCCATACTACCAATCCCTTATGATTATGTATTTTATATCAATGGGTGTTTTTTTGTTTTGTTTTTTTATCATTGTCACTTGTGGAGCTTTTCTCCCAGGGCCTCCTCTGAAAAAGGACACTCGTTCAGACGGACTTTCCCGGTAAACAAATGTAAAATAAATCAATAAATAGTCATCTAGTGTTTGTTTGGTTACTGACTAACAAGACAAACAAGACAAACAAGCAATCAGCATTGGAAAAATCTTTCACTCTCATAGGAATTGGGTCCTAGTTTCCATCTAAGATAACATCATTCACCCCCTTTCCCAAAACTATATGATCTGGATTAAGCAAACCCAGTCATTTGCAAATACTCTGTAACTATTTACATATAAGAGCATGAAACTCTGAATTATTTTATCAAAGGTACTGGTTATTAGAAAGAGGACTTTTTCTGATCCAGACCTGTGAACCTCAGAGAATGCTAGTAGAAGAAAGGACAAGTTGCAACAGTAAAATTAGTATTCTGAGATGCTGGATTCTTGCCCAAAATTATTAAATAGAATCGCTTCTGAAAAAACTGCTTTGTCAACCAATACTTATCTGTCTGCTTCTTTTATACTGTACCAGGGTCCAGCGGAGAGTAGCAAAGACCTTAACTGAAGAAGACATACATACGTACCTCTTTCCAGGGTGAGCAAAGGAAGAGCGACAGTTAGTTGTTTGTCTGCTATCAGGATCCATCAGATCACAGACCCACTGAAGTCCTTGAACAACAAGTACCAGTATATCTCTATCATAGTGCATGTGTGTGTCAATCACTTGAGGTGTACTTCACTGAATGATATGCAGAGGAGCATGATGGTGTTGTCAAACTATGTGTCCAAAGTAGGTATGAGGGTCAAACTATGTGTCCAAAGTAGGTATGAGGGTCAAACTATGTGTCCAAAGTAGGTATGAGGGTCAAACTATGTGTCCAAAGTTGGTATGAGGGTCAAACTATGTGTCCAAAGTAGGTATGAGGGTCAAACTATGTGTCCAAAGTAGGTATGAGGGTCAAACTATGTGTCCAAAGTAGGTATGAGCTTAGCAATGAGCAGCGTTCTAACTTCTCCAAGGATGATGTCACAATATGAGCAAAAAATAATTAATTCAATAATTGGTGGTGTCATACAAAAGGGGTCCAATATTTGACAGCCTAGGAGGATATTATCAACAGACCATGCTATTTCACCACTGATGGACTACATCTGTATCCTTTAGGGACATTGTCCACCCCATCCTGCCTTTTTTAAGCAATGCCAACCTGATAAACCTGCCAACTTAATAAAACAAGCAAAGGAAAATATGCAGGTGTTACTGATCAATGCTAGGAGTCTGAAACAAGAAACCTCACTCCCTACAAGCCCTTCTCACTCTGCAAGACAATCACTTTTGTGTATAGAGTGAGACATTGTTTTTTAAAGGGCTATAATACCTTCCACATATTTAGATCAGCTACTGAGATGGCAGGTAAAAAGGATGAGGTGCCTCAATCTTCACCCAGAGCAGACTCATATCAAGGCAGGTAAAGCAACTTAATGCAGTAGAGGTTGTATCCAAATAACCATCAGAAAGGTCCAATAATGTATATTAGATAGCAACAGAACTCCTTATATGATCCAAGAGAGCAACAATGCCTATCTACAGGCTGTAGAATCAATCTGTATTAAACCCAATACCATTTTCCTAGATGATCTAAACTATACTGAATGCCAAACTGAATGCCAAAAAATGCATCATCGTCCCTTTTGGGGAGAGTGATGTCCCTATAAATTATCACATTGATAATAAAGTAATAAGCACGCAATCAGTCGTGAGGGACTTGGGCACCCAGCTCGATAGCAAACTGACTTTTGACCACCATATTGCCTCCATTGTACAGAAAGCTTTCTACATGGCCCACCTCATTAGTAAGGGTATCTCATCCAGGGACAAGTTGGTCATAACATCCCTGTATTCTTCCCTTATAAGACCCATTATTGAGTACAGTGCCTTTTCAGCATGTACCTCACAAAGCACATGCAGTAGCTGGAGAGAAAACAGAGGTTCCTTACCTAGAGAATCCAGGGCCTCAAACATCTACCCTACACAGATAGGCTAAAAGCTCTGTCCCTCTGTTCAGTCTCCTTTAGACTCCTCAGAGGTGACCTCTGTCTGGTATACAAAGTAATATCAGACCCTGCCCTGATAGGACTGCTGCATATCCGCAAGTCAAGCTCCACTCTAGTAACCCACACGCGTGACCTCAACCTGGTCTGTGACATCAATAGAACTTGTTGGTGGGACAGATTTGTGTCCCAGAGACTCCCCCTTTTGTGGAATAGACTCCCTCTCCACATAAAGCAGAGTACCTCATTAAACCTTTTTAAGTGCAACCTGGATAACTGAATGGGGAACAGAAAATACACCCCTGGGATTCTACCTGTGTCCCTGCTGGACAGTGGCATAGGGTACTGACTTGTTGGAACATGGGGCTAAATTCTTGTCTAGGCTTGTAAGGGCCTCAGGGCCAATAGCCTAGTAACTTCCTAAGATCCTGTGATCCTATACAACTATAGACTGGGAATCCTACACTATCACTAGTGCACAAGAAAAGAGATCCCTGGACTTTCTCAATACAAACATCCTGGAACAATTAGTCAGTGTATCCACTAGGGGGGCACAACATCTTAGAGCTTGTCCTTACTAATATTGGGGCATCTTGCACCATCCCTAGTGTATCTTTGTAACTTGTTAGGTCTGACCATAAAGCTGTCTCCTTCAAAATAAAATTGAAATAAAAGATCCCTTCCATCCAAGGGCTCCTGAAAAAAAGTTCTAAGACAAACTATCTACTCTTAAGTGATACATTTGCAAATGTCAAATCCCGACCAAACCCAGTTAATTCCACTGCATAAGCAGAAGGGTACACCACCACACTAAATAAACATGTAAACAGTTGCATAAATGCACTGTACCCTGTAAGAACATGTGCAGGGCAAACCCCATGAAAAAAAACATGTGGTAGAACCACAACATCAACAAGCTTTACAATAAAAGGAGGGAAAGTTTGACCAAAACTAAAAATAGCAATTCCCAGAATTCTATAGCCTTTCTCATTTAAATAAACAAACAACTCAGGAGTTTAATAAAATCCATCAAAACCAAGTTTTTTCTAAGCTGAAGATAATCACAAGGCTTTCTTCAGTTATGTTCATAATTTCAAAAGTACAGCCCAGCAATGCACTGAGCTGATTGTGAATGTTACCTGCACTGAAGCAGAAGATACAGACAACCTAGTGGCTGATAAATTCAGCTCTAACTTTACCCCTCTCAGTCTTCCATCTGATAAATTCAGTTCTAACTTTACCGATCTCTCCCCTCCATCTGTCCCTGAAACTGGCTCATCTCTAACTATCACACAAGGCAAAAGTCCTAAAAGCACTATCAAATGCTAAAATACTGCATTGATAAGTCCTGAATTATCATTGAATGCATCTTAAATAGCATGAAGCATGATTTACCCCCTCCCACCAGTACTGTTGAACCTCAGCCTTCATACAGGTTTTGTACCACGTAAATGGAGAGCAGCCACAATTATTACCCTGCATAAGGGAGGACTTTCCACAGACCCAGACAATTACAGACCTGTAAGTCTGACCAGCCTCATATAAAGCCATGGAAAGACTTATCATGGAACTAATTAGTAAGGACATTGGGGATCCTCTAAACACTGGACCTATTTTAGTTTCAATTCATTAAGTGGAGATCATGCCTACTCAACCTGGTGGACTTGTTTGAAAAGTTCACTAAAACAATGGATACAGATAAAACTGTACACACCTCATACCACAATCTAGTCAAAGCTTTTGTCATAATCCCTATCACAGGTATAGTTGAAAAGCTAAATAATCTGAGAATAAACTCCTACATCACCCACTGGATTACCAGCTGGCTCACAGATAGAAAGCAGTATATCAAAATGGGGGAAGCTACCTCTCAAAGAGACCAGTCACCAGTGGAGTTCCCCAGGGTTTGGTGCTGGGACTTGTCCTATTTGGCATGTACCTCTCTGAAGTAAAAGCCAATAAGAAGGAGCTCTCAATCACTAAGTTTGCAGATAAATACAAACTGGGAGTAGTCAATGAATTTCTAAATTACATAGCCATCTTGCAGGAAGTTTATTGGTGCCAAAATCATGGACTGAAACTTAATGCCAAAAAAGCATTTTTGTTTCCTTTGGGAAATTATCTACCACAGGCAAGTACCACATTGACAATGCACCCGTAAGAGTTGATCAAGTTGCTTTGGAGTTACTCAGGATTTGGGAACTTATGTGGACAGTGACCTAACTTTCAACCAACATGTGTTTCTGTACTGCAGCTTATAAACAAATGGATTGTGTCTAGATTTAGGGATGTCATTGTCTCTCTTCACTCAGCCCTCTTTAGGCCACTCATTGAATATAATGCCCCCTTTGGCATATATCTCACCAGACACATATATGAAATGGAACACCCACATAAATACCTTATTAAAAGGATACAAGGCCTTAACAATATGTTCTAGATGAACTGACTCAAAACCCTGTCACTATAGTCAGTATCCTACAGACTGCTAAGAGGTGACCAGTGTCTGGCATATGAGACATCCTCTGTCCTAATATTGGGATGGATATACTGCACTACAGCAAGTCAAATGGCATCAGAAATACTCAATCTGGGGATCCAAACCTCTTCTGCAACATGAACAGAACTGTTTGAAGGGACAGTTTTATCTTGCAGAGAAACAGACATCTCATCCACATAAAACAAAGCTATTCTCTGTCCATATTAAAGCACAGCATGGATCTATGGATGAGAAATAGAAAAATTACACCAGGACTGCCCACTGTACTACTAATGGACAAAGGTAGCTCCAGAATGCTTTATCCCATACATGGGTCTCCTCAAATTACCTATAGTATGATACCATTTATTCAAACTAGAGGTGATATACAATTATTGCCAATGGGATGGGTAAGGCCAATCTAACACCAAATGAGATAGGATAATTCAAGCACCAATAGGGAAATTAACTAGGTTTAAAAAGCCCCACAAGATAATAGCGCTCTATATGGACAGCAAATACAAGACCAGGAGTTGACTGTGGCTTGGGCCATCAGCTTCTCATCACAAAGCTCAGAATCAAATGAAAGAAAACAGAAAATCATGCAGGCTAATTAGCTACAAGCTCAACAATATTTGATATTAGTACGAATAGAGGTGATAAACAGTTTTAAAAGATTAGACGTACCTGGTGAATACTGTACTGGATGGACTGATGGACTGTGGATAAAAGTTTGTGACATTGTCCAGGAAGAGGCAACAAAAGTATTCCAAACAGAAAGATTAAAGAGGTAAAAATGTGTATCTATGGCGGCTCCAGATGTGACTCAAGAAAGCAAGTGAGTAAGAGGCAATGGATAGAGGAAAATGTATTATTCTGAGTGCAGAGTTCAAGAGAGTAACAAGAAGACACAATGAATAATAGTTAAATGATCAATGCAGAGAGGTAGAATAAGGTAATAAAATATGAAAGACACAATATTTCTTCAAGACGACTGGAGGTATTAAGGTTCATAGGTTCATAGGTAGGTACTAGGCTATCTGCCCAAAGGCATTTATAAGCCTAGCCAGAATGTGTTGGCTTTCACCACCCCCTTAGATTAGTTCCCTGTGCCTCTGTCCAGCAGAGCCACTGAAGTGATCCCCGGGGTAAACTTTCTGTTTCCCATCAACTCATCTAGGTTTCTCTTGAAGAGTGTTAGCAAGGAGCTCTGCCTAATGTAGATTGAAATCTTGTTCCAAAGCATGGGAAGTCTCTGTGATAGGAATCTATCCCTCCAGCACGTCCTATTTATTGCTGTGGTGAGGTTTAGATCCCTAGAGCATGTGGCTCGAGGGGATAAGCTTTTCTTTAGGTGGAGCATGTTGATCAGTTCTGGGTTGGACATGGCCTTGTATGTCAGGCAGAGATCACCTCTGGGTAGGTGGTATGCAACCGAGTACAACTGGAGTTTCTTCAGACAAGCTGCATAGGGCATCTGTTTGAGGCCAGTGATCCTCTTGGTGAGGTACTTCTGTGGTCTTTCCAGCTGTTGCAGGTGTCTTGTAAGATACATCCCAAATGGGGTGTTGTACTAATGATGGGTCTGGTGAGCGATGAGTAGAGGGGCACAATGACCTCTTTTGATCTGGATGCGAACCCTTTTGTGATAAGGTGTGCCATGTAGAAGGATTTTCTAACCACTTTGGCAATGTGATTATCAAAGGAGAGTTTACTATCTACTTGGGTCCCCAGATCCCTTATTACATCTTCCATACTTAGGGGACTACCACCTATATGGTAGTTTGTGGGTACTTTGTTTTTTTCCAAAGGGGATGACTATGCACTTTTTGGCATTTAGCTTGAGGCCATGATTTTGACACCAGGTGCCCGTCTCAGTGAGACCCTTTTGGAGGATGTCTGTGTCAGCCGGAGAGTCAGTTATAGCCCCTAGTTTGCAGTCATCTGAGAACTTGGTCAGCCATAGTCCTCCTGTGCTTGCCTGTACCTCTGAGAAGTATATGTTGAACAGGAGGGGTCCTAGGACTGAGCCCTGGGGAACACCACTTGTAACTGGTTTAGAGTCAGACCTAGCTCCTGCAACTCTTACCATGTGGGTTCTGTCCGTGAGCCAGTTGGCAACCCATCTTGTGACGTAGGGGTTTATGTTCAGGCTGGTTAGCTTGTCTATAATACCAGAATGGGGAATGGTGTCAAAGGCCTTTGTGAGGTCTAGGTAGGCTGTGTGTACCACCTTTCCCTCGTCTATAGCCTTGGTAACTGTCTCAAAGAAGTCCACCAGGTTCAGGAGGTATGATCTGCCCTTAACAAAGCGGAACTGGGTAGGATCCAGTGTTTGGAGGTTCCCAATGTCTCTGTTAATGAGCTCCATGATGATACTCTCCATAGCCTTGCAGACCAAGCTAGTCAGGCTTATAGGGCGATAGTTCCTGGGGTCTGTTGTGGCTTCACCTTTGTGGAGTGGAATAACCGTTGCTGTGTGCCACTCTATGGGTATGTAACCTGTGGAGAGGCTGAGTTTGAACAGTGTGTTTAGGTGAGGGGTTAGTTCGTCTTTGAGCATGTAAGACGCAGCCTGGGACTCCGTCCGGTCCCATTGATGCTGTATTTTTGGCTTTGGAGAGGGCTGTCTTAACCTGAGTGTCTGTGATTTCAGGAGCTCTACATTCTTCTGGTATGGTTATGGGCTCTTTTGGGGGTGAGAGGGGGGTGAAGTTTGCGCTGAACCTGTCTGCCAGGATGTTGGCAATATCAGTCGGTTCAGTGTATTTTGTACCATTCTGCACTAACTCTGAGCAGATCTGAGCATTGCCACTTAGATTCTTGACATAGCTAAAGAATATCTTGTGGTTATCTTTGGAGTCCTTGACAATTTTTCTTTCGAAACTCACCTTGGGTGATTTTATGAGGGATTGTAGTTTCTTGATGATACTGATCCGGGATGTCTTTCCTCTTTTCTGTACTAGTTTCCTACCTTCTATTGTATAGCTTGTTTATGGCAGGAGTCCACCAGACTGGTTTCCTATTCTTGGAGGAGTGAGTCTTGGTTTTGCTTGGGATAGCATGATCCATGCATTCTTGTAGGTGCCTGTAGAATGCATTAGCAAAGGATTTTGCAGCTTGAACAATGTTATCCTTTAGCATAGGGGATTTGAAACTTTCCACCTCGGTCTTAAGTAACGTGAAGTTTGCTTTTGAAATGTTTTTCATGGCGGCTTCCTTGTCCAGGGGTAGGGGCGGAATGTGGATATCTAAAGTGATTTGTTTATGGTCAGATCTAACCAGTGAGGGGTTGACCTCCATTGTGGAGCACCGGTTGCCCATGTTGGTGATGACCAGGTCCAATATGTTGTCACCTCTGGTGGGAGTGTTGACCAGTTGATCCAGTGCATTTGAGTTTATAAATTCTAGGAAATATTGGGCAGGGGAGTTAGTACTTGAGTAGTTCCCCCAATTAATGTTTGAGTAATTGAAATCACCCAATATTAGAGTGTTTGGTAGGACCTTTATATTTTCCAATGTTTCCAAAAATGTGGAATGGGGGTCCTGGGACATGGTGGGGTGATCTGTAGCAAGCTACAATTTGAATTGCAGTTTTGCCCGTTGTTAGTTGCAAGTGGATGATCTCTGAAGCATCGTGCTGTGCCACTAACCTGGAGGTGTGGGTATCCTTGATGAATATGGATACACCCCTGCATTTTGTATTCCGGTCTGGGTTCTGTGGCCGAAATGTATGGTATGAGGTGTAGCCTGGTAGTGCTGGGGCGCTCTCTAGATCCTTAAACCAGGTTTCTGTTACTGCACATATATAGATTTTTTCCATACTGAGGAGTGCCTCGAGTGCGTGCATTTTGAGGTTTAGACTTTTGGCATTGAGTAGCATCACCCTCAGTTTTTTGTTACTTGTGCTATTTATGGTGGTGGGTTTGTCTTTTGAGCCTTGCCTAAGAAAGGCACTATAGGGGTGGCAAGAGCCTTGGCCATTATTCAAAAGCCTAAGGGTGACAGGTGCAAGCCATCTCTAGCAAAGCAGTGTGGCTTGTTCAGCATGTCATCCCAGGTGGACAGACACTGGATCCACTTTGAATGACACCAGAAACTTAACCAATTGTTGAAACTGTGGTATCATTCTTGGTGAGGGCAGGTTGCTACTCAGGGTCAGGGTCATACCGGCTTCGGCTACAAGATCAGAGAGCTCTTCCATGTCTCTTTTCATGTAGTCCAGGGAGGTACGGCTCAGGTCATTCACACCAACATGGACAATGACAGAGTCATATTTGTACTTGTTCTGGAGTGACCTGAGTGCTTGTGTTATGTGGCAGATCCTGGCATCCGACAGGTAGCTAACAGTAACCTTCTCCTTATTCAGCCTAGTGAGTGGGACGTCAGTGTGCCTGACTATAGAGTCACCTATTATTAATATGTTGGGTATGTTATTTTGCCTTAAGGGCTGTGATTGCATGGCACACTGCTTTTGTGAAATATGTGTTTCATGATTTGTGTTGGGGGGGTGGAGGTTGCTTGGATGTCTGCTTTGGAGGTCTCTGCTGCTTTTGCAGATTTCTATTTAGAGCCTCCGAGTATGTTTTCGTGTATTTATGTGTGTTTTTTGCCAGTGCTGGTTTACTGGGTCTATGTGAGACTGGTGGTGTGATGCAAGTATTTCCCTTCTCCTCTTGACTGTCTGATCCAGCCTTGGGTTGAGAGAGCTTAGCCTCCAGTTTGGCTGTATAATTGCATCTCTCACATGTATTAGTGTTTGGTGGTAGGAGGAGAGGGTTGTCTGTGTACATGAGGCAGTTGTAACATTGCCTCAAAATGCCCAGATTCACCAGTTGGACTGGAGAGTACACCTGAAACTGCCCTTTGGACATGCCTGGATAGGTACAGTGAACTGTTTTACTGAATGGCTGGTAAGGTTGAATAGAGAGCCTTGTCCTTCAGTAAAGTATAGGAGGGTCTAGTGCTAGGGTTTATAAGTGCTTGCTATGAGTTTTGAGCAAGTGCTGGGTTGAGAAATGAATGGCTTGAGTGCTTAAGTTGAAAGTTTGTCTAGTTCCAAGGGAAAAATTGAAGAGGAGACTTTGTGGAGCCGGGAATAGTTATACCCTAGCTAACCGGTGCTGCCTGGCGTGCAAAACCGGGCAAATGCGGTATTTATAGCAGGGAAATGAAAGAGATAGAAATTAGCCCACAATGGCCAATAAACTACTAATTTCTGGGCTGAAACCACTCCTCCAGGGACAGATAGGCTGCTCAAAGCTCCCCTCTCTCACAGGTGAGCAGAGAAACTTCCTTCTATCCAGGTAAGGTATGGGCAAACACAGAGCCCTGAATTCAGCACTTAACCTGAAAACTGGACTATACTAGCTTAGAAAGGCAGGAAACAAGTATATATATATATATATATATATATATATATATATATATATATATATATATATATTTTTTTTTTTTTTTCAGAAAATAAAGCAGATACAATAAAAAAACTCTTTAAATGCACAGAAAAGGATATTTATTGTTATATATCTCAGATCAGAGTTGTAGTCAATGCCACTATTAATAAAGTAGGAAGAAACACAAATACAGTAAAAGCAGATCAGAGTTGTAGTCAATGCCACTAGTAATAAAGTAAAAAAAAACACTATCCAAATTAAAATGTTCATGAGAGAAGAAGGATTTAGAAGAAGCAGTAGATATTGAGAAGTGGTGGTAGGAAAATGAACTGTATTGGAAGGTCCCTAACAGGACTGATTCATTTTGTGAGATATTCGCTCATCTAGAACCAGACATCCTGGAAATTAACAAGGCTGCAGGAAGTGACAGAATGTCAGCTGAATTATTTAAAATCTTGTAAAATGAAGCTATTTACAGTGTTGCACGAACTTGCTTGCAAATTTGGAAAATGCACAGTAACCATTGGACTGGAAAAGGTCATATTGTATTCCAGTTCCAAAAAAGGGCAATGCTAAAGAGTGCTCAAATTATTAAACATTTTTACTTGTTTCACAAGCTAGCAAAGTAATGTTTAAGAATCTTCAAGCTAGATCTCAGTACTACATAGATCAAAATCTACCAAATGCACAAGCTGGCTTAAGAAGGGGCAAAGGCAAATTGTCAGCATCTGTTGGATGACAGAGAAAGCCACAGAATCACAGAAAAAGATGTATGTCTTCTTTACTGACTACTTCAATATTTTGATTGTGTGGGCCACAATGAACTGTATCAAGTTCTTACAAGAATGGGGATATAAGATCATAAAAAAGAGCCACAGTGTAAAGTCAAACCCAGAAACACAAAAGATTCCTCTGCAGATAGTTTCACTGGTGTTAATGATAGGCAACAAACAAGCCTTTGTTTCCAAAATTCAATGGATGATTAAAAAGTCACAAAGCAGTACATGAAAAACCTAAAAACAACACCAGTAGGACCATCTGCAGTGGAATCTATTGAGTTTCTGAGATGTAAGATCATGTTAGGCTTTCTGAAGAACATCTATGCAGACCAAAAAGCACCAATACAAGTCAAATATGGAATAACTTTACGTTTTACTAACTGTGGTTCCCAGGTTGGTGCAGAAGTGGGTCCATTTTGTATCTGTCTACTCCCTAGGTCAGCAAACAAACATTTATAATAGATACATGCAGACAGACTTATATATAAAAAATCTCTTGTTTTAGGGCTACTGTTAGCATACCATTGTGTTTAAGCATGTCTTTATTTCAAAAATAAGAAGAAAGAAATGGCTCAGGAATCATGGTGATATTTAATAACACTCAAGGATCGCACACAGGTTTTCGCATAAAATGCTTCTTCGTGAACTCGCTCTGCTAATTACATCCATCTTACCAAGGGCAATTGAGGTAACTAGGGAATAACATGTAACACTGTAAGGCTCTAGGGCCACTAATCTAGTAACCTGCTATGAACCTATAAACCTATGTGTAAAAACAGACTAAACATCAACACTATCATGATTATATAAAACATTCATGTATATTTTTTTGTCCATTAGTATCAGTGCAGCAGTACAAGCTCCATACAAGTAAAATCATTATTAGTTTGCTGAACATTTCACAGCTTACAGTAGCACTGGTTGTCCTGTGCCTGCCACCTGTGATTAACATATGTATATCTGAGCAGCATGTTTACTTTGTAAATGTACAGTATTTTTAAACATTAAAATGCATCGCTAACCACAAATGCACACTGCTCTGTCTAAATAGCCACAGCCATTAATCTTCTGTCTTCTGTCTGTAATATTGCATGTCTGAGCTGCTGTTGTAGGCCTCCCCTGTAAAAAAAAAAGGCTTCTGATATCCATGATTATTTAATGTTTTACAAAGTATATCATTAGCAATAATAGCTAGAATCCATTTTATTGTGTTTGTATTTCTCTTACCACGCCTTTTTATTGTATTTGCATTTCTCTTACCACATCTTTTTATTGTGTTTGTATTTCTCTTACCACACCTTTTTATTGTGTTTGTATTTCTCTTACCATACCATTTTATTGTGTTTGTATTTCTTTTACCACACCATTTTATTGTGTTTGTATTTCTCTTACCACACCTTTTTATTGTGTTTGTATTTCTCTTACCACACCTTTTTATTGTGTTTGTATTTCTCTTACCACACCATTTTATTGTGTTTGTATTTCTCTTACCACATCATTTTATTGTGTTTGTATTTCTCTTACCACACCATTTTATTGTGTTTGTATTTCTCTTACCACACCATTTTATTGTGTTTGTATTTCTCTTACCACACCTTTTTATTGTGTTTGTATTTCTCTTACCACACCATTTTATTGTGTTTGTATTTCTCTTACCACACCATTTTATTGTGTTTGTATTTCTCTTACCACACCATTTTATTGTGTTTGTATTTCTCTTACCACACCTTTTTATTGTGTCTGTATTTCTCTTACCACACCATTTTATTGTGTCTGTATTTCTCTTACCACACCATTTTATTGTGTTTGTATTTCTCTTACCACACCATTTTATTGTGTTTGTATTTCTCTTACCACACCTTTTTATTGTGTTTGTATTTCTCTTACCACACCTTTTTATTGTGTTTGTATTTCTCTTACCACACCATTTTATTGTGTTTGTATTTCTCTTACCACACCATTTTATTGTGTTTGTATTTCTCTTACCACACCTTTTTATTGTGTTTGTATTTCTCTTACCACACCATTTTATTGTGTTTGTATTTCTCTTACCACACCTTTTTATTGTGTTTGTATTTCTCTTACCACACCTTTTTATTGTGTTTGTATTTCTCTTACCAGACTATTTTATTGTGTTTGTATTTCTCTTACCACACTATTTTATTGTGTTTGTATTTTGTGTTTGTATTTCTCTTACTACACCATTTTATTGTGTTTGTATTTCTCTTACCACACCATTTTATTGTGTTTATATTTCTCTTACCACACCTTCTTTGTTGCTATCTTTTCTTCTTACACACATTATGTTCATTTTTTTTCTCTCCATTGGTTTTATTATTGTATGCAGCAACACAGCAACCTGTAACTGGCCTACTGGCATTCCCTGCAAATCCCCAGCAGGTGGCAGCACCACCAATACCATCACCACCAGTTGAAGCCCCCAGCACATCTGGGTCCCAGACTTCCACAGTTGCTTCACACCTCCTTCCCTAGCTGCTACATCAAGTAGCCCTGCACTGAACACTTGGAAGTAGTACCTGCCACTAGCGAGTGGAGGTGACACCTCTGTCATCCGTTGGCAGCTGGCAGACATTGTGATGGGTTTCATCAACAGGAGGTTGGATGCACGTTTTGGCAACATGGAGGCCATGCAACAGCAACTTGTTAAGTCATGTCCCTTCCCAGCATTGGTCCACCATTTGAGCCAGGACCTGGAAGTGACTGACAGTACCCAGGGCAATGACTAATCATTCACTATGTCTTAGCTGGCAGAGACGTTATCTGAGAATGCTCAGTCATATCCCCCAACCATGTGCTCCCCTTTCTTTTGCAGCCATGCCCACCCCTGTTGGTTTAACAATGCTGCCTTCAACATTGTACATTGTGTTCGCCCTCCCTCATTGTGTTTCTCAGACCATGTTATTGTTGTCTGTCTTCCCATGTTACCTAACCTACTCTCCTCTTAGCTCCCTTATGTCCTTTCCCAAGTTTCCCTTCTGTTAATAAAATGAGCACCTATCCCACAAAGAAGATTTTTCCTCCTACCCTTCTGTATTGTGCTCATTCCTTATTTGCTTACCTTCTGTTCCACATCTGCTTACTTCCTCTTTTTATCTACATCCTATACTCCCATTACCAACCTTTAATCTGGTAAATAAATAGATAAGCACACCACGTACATGACCAAAAAAGGCTTATAAAACAATCATCTTTTTCTGATCAAATGTCACACAATGTGTCAAGAAAAACACCTTTGATGTCCATATAAAACAAAAAAGAAAAGGCACTTCTCATTCTATAGCAAAAACGAAGTCCAGCCTACGTCATGCCCTATGCTTATTGCTCTCAGACATGCCAATGAACTGAGTGGCATTACACAGCAGTTGTCAAATTTGAAATAGAGTAAAGCTTATGTCTTTATTCTGTTGCCATGTCTCGTATTGTTAATATCCTACATTTTAGACTATCAATGCCCATAGTGGGGTGTTCCAGTCCCCTCATGGTTATCTTCTTTATTTTACTTTTCTGCCTCCATTCTGGAAATGTATAACATCCCCCTCAAATGTGTTAGCCTGAAATCTTCAGTGTGATTTATGCAATGTCTCAACATCATTTTGTTGTATTTATGACTGACCCACTAGAAAAAGTCCTGGATTCAATTCCATTGAGGCCAATTTTTTCGATTACTGCATACAGTATGTTTTTAAGTAATATTCACCTGATATATTATTTGCAGCAGTGCTTACAAGAATATTACTGAATAGGGTAATGGGTTCAAATCCCCTCAGGGCTGATTTTTTGTTTTTCAGTGATGTTACCATTATGGTGTAGATGCATTGATAAAACAAAGATGTGATGATGTCAAGAGTGGTGTAGGTTAATGCATTTACTGTATCCCCTCTGACTCCTGACTGAGTATTACAGTTTGTCTCTGTTCAGGTGTTTTTGATGGATATATGTGTATGTGTCATACATACTTCTCTACTGTGTTCTACACCACTTCTATGTTAACCAGTTCCCTTTGCAGTTTTCTGAATGTTTTTGTTGTTTTTTGTTACCTTGCTAGCACCACTACACTCAGTCCTTCCCAATCACAGCTTTACTTTGGTCTTTAAGAATTTTTTTCTGCATATCTTTTGCCTTGAGCCATTACAATAATTTAGCACATTTAGTATTAATGTTTGCTCATGACTTCATGATGACTGAGTCTATATAATTTCATCAAAGCCACTATTCACTGAACATCTTATTTGTTGAACGTAAACCACTGAATAACATTTCAGTGAAGAATTGCATCATCAAAAATATTTCCCAGGGAAACAACTATTTGGCCACCAGAGTGATCATAACACAAATTTCATTACTTTGAACTCACCAAGGTGGGGTGCTTCACCCCCACATCACCCAACATGGAGGGTTGGGTCCCCCACATCCCCCTAATTATATATTCCAGCTCCGAGGGGCAAATTTGTTGCAATGGCCAACTAACACCCTTCCCCAGGAAAAAAATTTTGATGATTGCAATTCCTTGCTTTAAGTTCAATGAATAGATGTTCAGTGAATTGGAGCTTTGATGCAATAATAGGTACCAGAGATGACTATACTAGATATGTGCACATGGTCATTGTTTACAACAGCTGCCTGTACTCCACTCTGGCCTCAGGTTAGTATAACACACTTTTTCTATAGGTCCCTACTGTAGCCATGATGGGGATCTGCTCATTTCATAAACTGTCTTGGCCATATACATTCATAATGAGCCCTGAGGCTCATCGCACACATAAGGTTAATAGTGTTGATTTGGCTGTGATCGTGGACAAGGCACTTCTAATTCCCCTGTACAGTGTATGACTTATAGTAGAAAGGGGAAGTTTTTTTTATAAAGAATATGATAAAGTGATATTGATTATTTTATGCAAGAAAGGTATGGGACAATACATGGCCCTTTTTTATAATAACTTATGTGATGAGAAAAGAATAAATGAAAAAATAAACGATTGTTAGATATAATAATTATAAAAAGTAATTTTAAGAAAAGATTCCAAATATGGTTATTGTTTTCCCTTTCAGGTGATATTATGTATATTTTATATATTTGTTTGTTTATTCATTCTTAAAAATGTTGTGGAATTTCATGGTAGTTCTGCTTAGTCATATGCATATTTTAATAAAAGATACTCTTTTGTTAAATAGCATGTGTATTTTTTTTCTGTAGTTAAACACTCGTCATGTAAAGTGGTCTTTCTGATCCTGAAATTCTGAAATATATGTTTCTTTTTTACTTCAGTAGAACCATATTAAGCTTAATACATTTATTTTTGTATTTGCTACATTTTGAAAAGCAACCCAATTACTTCCTGATTCTGTGATATCTACCTTCTCCATATGATGATGAAATTATGGGGACAAGTAGTTTGCAGTGAGTACACGTGCGGAATGTAGCACAGTCACACAATTCATGAAACCATCTGTAAATTGCAGAAAACATGGCTATCCACTACAAGCTGTGTATCCCCACAACTGCAACATAAGAAGGCAGGACCAGATGCCACAGAATCACAAAATTCCTGGACAGTGTGTTTATTAAACTTAATAAATATAGCTTCTCTAAAGTAACTAAAAATGGTATATTTTATAATCAGAAAGCCCTCCTTATAAGTTGGGATCATAAGTACAAAGAAATAAATACAGGGGAAATCCTTTTTACACGACCTTTAAGTGCCATGGGTGATGTGGCATCCACTTCAAGTACCACCAACTCAGGTAAATGAGGAGTTGGTGTAATTTCTCATCTAAACAGCAGCACCTGATGAATGCCCCTCCCCTTATACTACTGTACAATATCAATATTAAATATCTGGTGTGGTAATAGAACTTAATACCCATGGTCATGATTCCATACTGCTGAGCCTATAACACTGACAGTAATGGTGGAGAACTTGATAGAAAGAGCTATATCTGCTAATTATAAATATATTACCTGTTGATAATCAGCTATGATTTCCAACACTGATATATACATTTAGAAAACCTGTCCACCATCATGTTTCTGTGGACATACATGTATGAAACTATGTATCAAACCTACCTAGATGGTTTTGTGTTTTGTTAACTTGGTGATGGACTAAGTGGATGGAAGGCCTGGTGATCGCCAGCCTTATTTTGGTGACACCGACACCAGCTGTGAGAATGGTTTGCCCACTTGTCTGCAGCAGAATAACACAGAGTTTATACCCTGGACCGGGTCTTATCTCAGTACTGGCAATCCTCCATAAGGTTCTCATTATAATTTGCAAATGTAACTTTAGTCCAGAAGAAAATATACAGAATCTACTTCCTAAGCTCCGTGTGAAGAGAAAAAAACAGGCTTCATCTATATAAATTATGTTGCTCTGATTGCAGCAAGAGTAAAACCAAAAACATATTCCATCACATGCAAATTAGTTACTAAACAGATAGCGAGCAAGTCCAAAGACTTTTATCAATCATGTAACAACTGAGTGTGGAAATTGTGAGAAACTGCACAGAAACTTTATGGCACAAGACGTTCAGAAGGGTAGTTCTTGGGCCACACTCATAATACTTTGTCACAATAAGTGATTTTGTGTGATGTGCAGTGATGTACAGGGTGTGTGTGATTCAGAAAAAAAAACAAGAACCATGATAGGACCAGCTGAAATAACATGAGCAGGTATGTTACATGCTAATGACCACATACTAAATTTTTGTGTATAACTGATGAGGTTTAAACCTCATGCAGAGCCACTGTGCTCACCTTAGATTTGTACATGGACAGATGTTCATATTCAGTCAGTATAAGGTGCTGAGCAATGTTAGAGGCTGCTATAGCTATTGCAAGCTTGTATATGCAAGAGATTCTTATAGCAGCTGCTGCAGTTGAAGGTGCATGACATCACTATAGGTCTTCTGACCATGATTAACCTTTCATGCCCTCCATGACACTGACATAGTGTACTGGTACATCATGGACAAAGACACCATGCAACAAATAGTGTTCATATGTTATCCTCATCTGCAGCCCCATCGAAGTCATAGAGTACCCATCCCAGTGGATACAAAGGTATGTGTGGTTTTACATATATTAACTACAGGGACCTTTCACTGACCTACTGAGGACCCACTGAGGATATCTGAGGTATCTACTTTAAGAAAATTCCACCAGTTCTTCAATGACATACTTCATCATGGTGGGGAGAGATCATATGTGATTCCCACATTCCTGGAAGGAGAGAACAAACACCATATGGAAATTCTATGTTATAGCCCATTTCCTTGAAGTACTGGGGGCCATAGACTATATCAACAGTGAAATAAAATCCCTACCTGGTGAACAGAGAACGAGGTAAATGAACTACAAAGGTTCATCAACTGCCAGGTGGGTTGCAATGTATAGGCTATTTTCTACAGTGTCTGTGCTGGCCACCCAGACAGTTTCCATGACTCACACATATGGAGCATGTAACCTCTAGCAACAGTTTTCAAGGAGTGACTTTCCACAGGGACACCTTGTGTGTGCTGCTGGATATGCACTGGAAGCATGGCTAATGACACAAATCAGGCATCCTCAAAACTAAATAGAGCATGGTTACAACCATGCCCTATCATAAACTAGAAACATCAAAGAATGTGTGTTTGAGCTGCAGAAGTTACAGTTCTGCTGCTTTGATACATCCATTGGTACCCTTCAGTATGACCCTGCCACTTGTGCAAAACTACTTACTGTCTGTGTTATGTACAAAATATTATGGCTAGGAAGCAGTTACTGTAGGGTGGACTCTTGCAGGGATCACCATTCCCAACAACAGAGGCACAGGCAGCTGAGATAGACCAGGAATCAGACGAGGAGGATCCAACAAAAGGGGATAACTATGCCAGATGGAGACAGGCACAGTATGGCGTGACACTGCTGCAGACAGGCACAGTATGCCATTACACTAGTGCAGACAGGCACAGTATGCCATGACACTAGTGCAGACAGGCACAGTATACCATGACACTAGCAATGATGCAGCACATTCCACGGACCTGCAAAACATAACTATACAATAGCTAAGCAGTTACATACAGTAAAAAATAAAAATGATGCTTACAAAAACAACAAGACTGTGCTTACCTATGCATTGGTTGGCCACTCAGTGCACCAGACATAGACAACCCAATTAACAATGTGCAGAGGGCAGGCCACTGTTACCACCATTTGCACATTGGAGAAGAAAGTACAGGACATCATGTGTTTAACAGGGAAGCGTGTGTGAATGGGATCATCAAGGTGTATAAAAACAAAAGCTGCTTTTCTGGGAAGTGTCAGTACCATTATAAGGAACTTAATATCAGGAAGGGACAATGTCTATGGATGTGTGGGATTTACTGGAAGCAGTGGAGGAGTAACCATTTCAAATGTCCGAATCTGCTACAGCAACTCCTGAAACATGGAGACTGAATGGCTGAAAAATGGACTTACATATACTAAGTCCAAGATAGCCATTTCTCAGAAAATTACCATTTTCTCCGAGGTATGGCAATCTCAAAGTTGGTATATATAAGAAAAGGGGTGGGTTGGCTTGCCCCCCACATAGGAAGTGCAGGGGCTTGTTCCTCTGCAAAAAAGAAGTTTAAAGGAGAAGTGCAATCTTCAAGAGTCACTCTTTTCCTGGGTTTTTGTTCTTTTTCTTCAGCTTGTCAGCACTTGGCATTTTGAGTGATGACATTTCACCAGGTAGCCCTGTAGAAATATATGTGTGTGTATCTATAGGGGATATAACCTCAGGACAAGGTGCAATACTGATCTGTGGCCTACTGGATAGGTCCAGGTCATGCTGGAAAGAGGGTTCAACTTCCCATGCATGCCCCTGTCCTTGATAGCTGGCTCTGCTAGGAGGTGCACCAGCTGTTCCAGGATCTTGGCTAGATGTTGGTGTGCTACATGACCATGACCGATGTCTGCTGGAGGATGTACCAGCATGACAATGACCATGACCATGGGGAGAGCCTCTCCTCAATTTAGACACATCCATGATCTGTGAAAGCAGTATCTTGCTCTTCCACAGTCAGGTTGACTAACTTCCACGGAAGTAGCAGATGACTGGCCACAGCCCTCTCACCCCTGACAGATGACCCCGAGTAAACCCTTGCACATTCCAATATGTGATTCATTCTATCCAATGAATCACCCATACGGTTCGTGCACCCCCATATGTCAGCATTCCCAGCCTGGCTCATTCTCAAAACCTTTGCTGAGGTTCGGGTGAAACTCACCTGTACCTCCCCGATGGCCATGCACATATACATGCAGGACAACATCTGTCAGTACTGTCTTTCCCTACTGGAATTAGTATGACTGTGCAGAGTCAGAGTTTTGATTCTGCATGCCCCCTCCCCCATATAGTTGGAGACGTAGCTCCCCCTGTTAAGTCTACATGCATGAGATTGTTATTATGGATGTGGGTGTTCACCCCTCTCTCAAAAAAAATTACAATTGCTAAGGCATAATTTTAACTGTTAAAATAGTTAAACTAATAAAATTGTAAATAACATGGTTAAAATGTTAAAATAACTGCATAGGTTCTATTAGAAAAAGCTTATTTTCCTTAGCTATATTCTATGAGTATGAAAAATTAATAGAATGCAATTTCATTATTTTTATTTGTCCTTTCCCCTACTCTCTTAGTTCCTATCCTTTCTCTTTTATATATATTTTAATGTATCTCCATTTCTGCTACTACTATATGCAGCAGCACTTCAACCTGCACTGACCATATGGATACAGCCCACCATCATCAGAGACACCCACCACATCTGGGTCTCAGCCTGCCAGTTACTGCTATACTTCTTGATCTACCTATACCACCTGTGTCAGGTAGCCCTGCATTGAAGGGTGATACACAATTAGGCCACCCGTCAAGAGGTGGCAAAACTTGTGGGCGAGATCCTGAACAAGAGGTTGGATGCCTGCATCAGCCATGTAGTGACCATGCTTCAGTGACTTGGTAAGTTGCTTTCCTTCCCAGCACTTCCTCCAGGTCCTGAGGCCGGAACCAATGGTGATGGTTGCCAGGGTGGGGGTAATCTTCCACTGAGTCAAAGCTAAAGACACTGCACCTCGGAACCTCTAATCCTATCCCCAAACCCAGTTCCTCCCTTCCTTTTATGTCTATGCCCACCCCGTATGTTATACCCTCCTCCCCTTATTATTATTTGTCTTTCCTCTGTCTGTCTGATGTCTCTATCTCCATTGCATTCCCGCTCTAACATTGTGTTACCCCACTCTATGTCAGTCATGTTCATCTTCCCTTGTGACCTACCTTCCCCTTCTTAACCACCTCTTCCTTCCCTGCCTTCCTTCCTCAACTTTCACCTTCTCAAAAAAAAAAAAAAAAGTAAATAAATAAAAAGGGCACCTGTCCTCCACCCAAACTTCTCAACATCACACATCTTTAATTAAAGTACACACAACTGCTACCAATAGTTCATCAAATCTAAGACATCCCGTACTGTATTTGTACTTTATTTATGCGTTAATCTCATCTCTCATGTATATATTTTTGTTGATTGCTTTACTGATCTCTGCTAGACTGTAAGTAGATACATATAAGCTGTATAGTAAACTTTTTCTTTGTTGTACTAGACATGTATTAATAAAAATGTACTTCGCTGGAGCTTTTCTCCTTGGGCCTTCGCTGAAAATGGACACTGTTGTCCAGTCGGACCATCCGGGTAAACAAATGTTAAATAAATAAAATAGAACGCGTTGTTGTCTGGCAGATAATTGAGGATTTCTTTAAGCAAATGAATAATATAGTTGTAATTTTCCAGGATTATTGCACTAAGAAGTTGTGGGCTTCACTCCTACCTCACCTCCATGCTGCTCATTCCTCATTTGCTCAGCAAGTGTTCTATCCTCTGCTTGTTTACCCCTTTTCATCTCTGTCCTAAACTCCCATTTCCAACCTTTAATCTGGTCAAAAGATAAACATACTGCACACATGCCCCAAAGGGTTTATATTTTAAACTGATCTTTCTGTGGTCATACACTGCATGACAGTTGGCACTGAGCAATGTTGCTAGTCATCTATAACCACAGGGAAATAACAGTTCCTGTCCTACTGCAAAAATGATGAAAAATCCTTTGAATGTGCTAAGATGTTGCCATCGATCATGAAAATGAACTGCGCACGCATGCATGTTACCAAGCAATATTGAAATACGATAAAGTTCGCAACATCCCTATGAAGACCTATACAACTGAATGCATTCACATGTGCAGGGTCCCACCCCCTGAGGGTGTGATGCCTTTATTATAACATTATCCTTTCATCGTACAGCTCTATGCCACCCCCTCACTATTCTCTTTCTTTTATTTTTTGAAACCTTTGTCTGAGTGCTTCAGTGACACACCTTGCTAATGCTTTGTCTTCAGGGGATATGAGTGACACAGGCATGGGCTCAGCTGTATTTTTCTTGTATTGCTATCCTTATGTTTCATTACCCTGATAAGTTTTTACCAGCACCTTTTTATGTATTATTATTCTGTAGCCCATACCTGGCTAATGTTCTGTTGTGGAGAATATAAGCGACTTAGGGATGGTTTCCAAGCCATGTAGGTAATAAACATCTTGTTGTGCAAATAATATGTTCCTTTCCCCTGAAATGAAACATTCTTATCATCAGTGTATATGTTCAGTCATGGAGTTGGACACTGTCTAATAAAATGGAAGTATGGAGTCATCTAGCACTGCTAAGATTAGAAGTTGTGAGATATGCTCTTATCCCACATCCATTCAGCTCATTCCCTCTTCACTCACCTTAAGTGCTACTGTCAGTTTCCTTATTCTTTTACTACTGGTTCTGTATTTTCATTTCTAACCCTCTTCCTGATCCAACAGTTAAGCAAATGGCTACTTTACACTGTTTGGTATCCACTCTGAAAATGTGCTATATAGTCCAGATATGTGTCTATTTAATGATCTCTTACAGTCTAACAGCTTCAGTGGCTGTTCTTGTTAATGCACTGGAGCAAATGAGTTAAGCACAACCTTCCTTAGACAAAACCAAATTGGGATGGATCCATTTTCTGGAGGTCTCCTATATCCCTGTTGATAATTTCCATTATAATTATTTCTATTGCTTTGCAAATAAGACTAGTCAGACTAATGGGTCTGTAGTTTCTAAGATCTGCTGAAGGTCCTCCTTATGAAGGGGGTGACCATTGCGGTCCTCTATTCACATGGCACAAAGCTCATTTTAAGACTATAGTTAAATAATGACTCCAGGGGTCCTGCTAAGTCATATTTTAGACTATTCAGGAGGCATGCTAGGATGTCATCAGGACCCATTGAGACCACATTCTTGGCTTTAGTGAGTGCAGTCACTACATTCTCCTTAGTTATAGCTGGAGGAGGGTTATGTTTGAGGGTATTTTTGTGGGGATGGTTGGGGGTAAGAAGAAGGTAAATTTGGAACTGAATTTGTCCGCTAACAACTTTACTGTATCACCACACCCAGTGAATGTGGCACCATTAACAACAAGTTCAACACACTGCTATGTGCTGCCCTTGAGGTTTCTGTCATAGCTATAGAAGGCATTATGGTTACCCTCTATCTGGGAGGCTATCTTAATCTCAAAGGTGTATCTGCATGACCTAATTGGCCCTCTTAGTTGCCTATTTACTTTGATGGGTATGTTTCTATCTTTATGGGAATTACCCTTTCTGAGTTTTGCCATACGTTTTTCCTTTTGTTGTATATCCTGTTTAATTTGAAATGCCACCAGGGAGGTTTGTTTCTAGGGCTATTCCTGGGCTTACTTTTGGTAGGTACAACAGCCTCTATGCAGCCACTGACATTGGTTGTATAGAGTTTCTGAGAATAATTCAGCATAGACTGCTATGTTCTCTGGGTTTGGAGGGGCATTGAATTTTGACAACCCATCACTTAATAATAGGTAATTTGCCTTGGAATAGTTCCTAACTGTTAAAAGACACAAACAAACAGAGTTGATATTTGTAGAACAGATCGTGTGTATGTAACTGTAAGAAGCATTTCCAGATGAAAGCACATGCATATAAATAGTGAGGACGTGCAGGCAGCAGTGCCATTTTGAGAGAACAGCTAGAGTGTTAACATGTATGAGCGTGGAAGTCAATCTGTTTGTAAGTTTATTTAAGTTTAAGTTACAAAGCCTCATTCCTGATGTGTTTGTGTGTAATAAAGCTGCATGAACTGAACCAACAACAGTTCATCTGCTTTATCCTGACCAGACAAGTGACAAAATTGATTTTGAAGGAGGCAGCTTTATGAACGGACCTTAGCAGAGAGGATGAGACATTGGTGGTAGGGGAGTCCTGCATTCTCAGTTAACTACTAGGTTAGCTGCCCTTATGGGTCATTTTAAGCCTAGTCAATTTCCCTTGCAAAGCTCAGAATCAAACCCTGTACTTTGTGTTTGTGAGGTAAACACCTTAAAGATTATACCAACCCCAAAGCCCTAGGGTACTTTCCCTTCAATTGTACATTTCACTATAAATATACTTGTTGCCATTGATTACATCAACATTCTACACCTGTGTTCACATACTCACTCTACACCTGCGTTCACATACTCACTCTACACCTGTGCTCACATACTCACATTGTCTAATAAGTGTGCTCATGCACCATCAATGGTTACCTCAGCTAGTTGTACTTCAATGTGGCCATGACGTGGATGACTATGCTCTAGTCAGCGGTCTGTACTGTGGCAGTGACAAGAGGATCCTTGTCCCATTCACTGATCTGGTCACATACATCATAGAATCATAGGAGGTTACTAGGCTAATGGTCCCAGGGCCCTTACAAGCCTAGCCGAGGTTGTCTGATTCAAGCAGACACTAAAATCAGCACATATTGCCCCTGTCCAAGAGGGACACAGGTGACCCAGGGTGAATTTCTGGCTACCCATCCAGTCATCCAAATTACGCTTAAATAGGGCCAACAAGCGGCTTTGTTTAACATGAATAGGAAGCTTGTTCCAAAAGTGGGTCAACCTCTGTGAGACAAATCTGTCTCTCCAGCAAGTTCTGTTGATGTCATATACCAGGTTAAGGTCCTTTGAGCGAGTGACCCATGTGCCATTTGCCTTGTGAATGTGAAGCATTCCTATTAAAGTTGGGTTAGAGATTGCTCTATATGCAAGTTTTGGGGTTCATCATATATATGCAATGTATCAGTGTTTGCTTAGGAACAATCACAAACATTGTGTTTATGAATCCTTATGCTTGTCTGCAAAATCTAAAACAGCAGAGAAGCTAGTAATAGCAATGGCAGCATTTTAATGTGAAACTTTATGGGCCGGAGTACCATATCATTACGGGAGTAATTAATCTTACCAGACTAGTATATTTGGTCAGTTAAATCATTTGCTGAGGATTCTTAAAGTAATACTGCATAAAAAAGACAAATGGAATTATCTTCTGAATTTTCCCCAAGATGCATTCGAAATGAGGGGTAATATTGTAATGATTATCAGCATTTTTAGGGATTGAAGGACTAACATTAACATGTTTCCAGTTTACACAGATGATACCTTGCTATGGTGCTGTTATGGTATTTGATGGCAATACTGATGATTCATAGCTGCTTACTAGACTATTTATCTGCAAGGATCTTAATATTTTTATTTATTAATTTATTTATTTATTTTATTTTACATTTGGGAAAGTCTGACTGGACATAGTTTTTTTTTAAAGCAGAGGCCTGAGGAGAAAAGTTCCACTTGTACAAAATGAAATATTTACAGTTAAATGCACCATCTAGACTCATATTAGAGTTACATAAAGTAATGCATAGCTTTACATTCTCATGATAGTTTCTAGTCCTTATATGCTGCATATGAATAAACTAAAGATGAGCAAGACAAGAATATGTTGGGAGATTTACAAGTGGCCCCTATCCATGAGGAACATTGGTGCTAAACCAGGGGTGAAGTTATGGTTACCCTTTCATTCATTCATTCATTCATTCATTCATTCATTCATTCATTCATTCATTCATCCAAATTTCATTTGAATAGAGTAACAGAACCACTTTGCTTTATGTGAAAATGGATAAGGACATTAGAGACATTGTAGGGGACAGACCCATGGTTGTATATAGAAAAGGAATAAGTTTGAGAGACTGGATAGAGAGACAAATAAAAGAAAGAACAAGGTGGTGTATGTAAAAATGTGAGTTTTGCCCACAGTGCTTATATATACTTGAAACTGATGTAGTTATAGTCAATGAGCATGAAATGAAGCTGGATTGGAAATATTCTTGTATGACAAAAAGGATAGTATACCGTGCTCTTTGTTGCCAATGTCCATGTTTTTATGTTGGAAAAACAGATGGCAAAATTAGAGCATGTATATATATATGAACATCTAAGTGAAATTAAACTGAAAAAGGAGACAAATGCCCTGGCTAAGCATTGTAAGAGCAACAATAACCATAGTTTCACGTTTTTTGCTCTGGAATATCTAGTTTTAAATGAAAGGAAAGGACCCTGGACCTTATTGTTAGAAAAATGTGAGCTTATATGGCAGGTACAGTTGAATGCTATGTGTTGGCCAGGACTAAATGAACAGGTGTTGATTAGTAGCATTTTAAAGCTGAAAGCAATGCAAAGGTAGGAAGAGCTGCATACATACCTCTCAACCTGGAAGCATCAAAAATCTGGACAAAGGCCCATGAAAAATAGGTACAAATCTGTATGCTGATTAACATAAACTTTGCATACATAATTATGTAGCCCCACCCACTCTGATGGAATTATGGGATAACAACTTTCAAAGGCAAACTGAAGAACAGACAACCAAAATATGGCCCCAGTCACCCAGACCCTGTAGTAAATGGTAATAATTTCCTTTTAAATGTGTAGCAATGATGTTCACTGGGAAGGGAGAAGATGATGAACCTTAGGATTTTGTTTTCAGTGACTTGCAGTATATGGGTTTTATGGTAAAAGTAGGAGATTTAATGGTAGGTAATATTCTAATCTTAGCAAAAGAATATTATAGTTTGTTAGGACCTCCAAAAGGCATACTTCATGGCCTACTGTCTGATCCATGACATAGCTACAATTTGTGCTGCCAGAGGCTGTCTTTGAGTTTTCTGCCTTTCCCCCCTCACAAAATCATGGTTGAATGAGGCCTCCTCCCTGCAGCCATTCCAATGTCCTAGTACTTAGCTATTTCACCCCATTTACCATAAACACTGTAATGTGCATACTGCTTTACTTCTACAATTATTTGGGTTTCATTTAAAATTTTTATTTTACATTTTACATCACAAACACTAATAGATATCTGCTAAACAAAGCATTCAGTCTCACAATGAAAATAGACTTAGCATTAAAACGTCACTGCCCTTGAAACTCACATTCATTGAAACAGCATTGAAACCCACATTCAAAGAAAATACATCTGGCCAGTGGCAGATAAAGATTAACTCTGGGCTGTTTTCAAATCATAGGCCCCTTGCACATTGAAACATACATGTGTTCTTTGATACACCTTCCTGATTGTATTAAATTATATTCCTTGTATAATGCAGTTCTGTTGTTAGTGGGTGTTTTAAATTTATTGTTTTGAACATTTTTCTAGTAAAAATGAAACAAAATGCATGCAACAATAATGGCAAAACTGCCCAATTCAGAACATTTCCATCATAAAAAGTCTACTCAAACTTCTACAATCCACCAGTATCAGTAAATATGCACAATCTCTGCAGAAGTAAGAGTCATCTAAATAATTCCACATTAAAGAGACCTGTAACTAAAGAAGAGGTTGCTGCTACCAAGCAACTTTATATTTCATTGTTTCATCTACAAATAAAGTGCCTGCTGCCTTTGAGGAATAAATTGCCTATGTTACATTAAAAAATGATAAGCTAGTAATATTGCAATAGGGAACGGATGGCAAACTGATAACAGGTTCATAGTTACTAGTTATCACCGCCAAAGAGGACATTCTTATGACTGCAGCATCCACCTCCTTTAAAAGTACAAGGATAGTAATGCATCTACATACTGTGGGAGTAGAACCCACAGCCTTTTGCATCAAATGCAGGTATTTAACCTGTTATGCTATTAACAATGCAAGCAGACTTAGCATAAGCAACACTAAACTTCTTTTTCCCGAAGCTCTTAGCTCCTTGTAAAATCCACTTGACACTCAACTATAACTCTCAACTTTGCAGCACAAGAAATCTGGAAAAAGTCAAAATTTATTGGGAGGGAACAAAAGTCCCAAAACCAGGGACACATTTTAAACATTGCTTGTATAATTTTGGAAAGTTGCTAAAATAAAATATGCTGTTACTATGTGTTTTACTGACAAGTCTTGAACTCAGGACCCTGTATGCTACAGTCAGAGCAAGATACCACTATGCCAAATCAGCAGTTTCCTGAATAATAGGAAGACTGAAACTTAAATGGCTATCATTTAGTGAATTCAGGTATCACCATAGTTCTCAACCTCTTAGCACAAAAAACCTGGACAAAGCCAATAATGGGAGAATACCGCCCCAAAAATAGGGACAAATTTCAAATACCGTATAAATTTAGAAAATTGTTAGAATAAGAGGTTGTGTGTTATCATGTATTTTCTGAAGAATATGAGGTCTGAAATTCAAATGCCTGTCATTATTTAGTGAATTCAATCCTTCAATGATTTGCCACAAAAATCCAGAAAACCACAGACTTTATGAGGAACAGAACAGAATAGATCAAAAATACAAGTCAAAAATCTGGAAATTTTTCACAAGTGGTGGTCAACTGGGGCATTTTACACACAGACAGACACACACACACACACACACACACACACACACACACACACACACACACACACACACACAAACACACACACACACACACACACACACACACACTTCCCCTACTTATCTAATATGAAGCAGATCCAATTCAGCTTATGGTCTAATTCTACTCTCTACCTCCAATGTGAAGAATTGCTTTATATTTGCCTTATGCGCTCTCAAATTATTTACTGTTCAGTAACTTACAACTTCCATGGGTTATTTATGCTCATCACATCACAATCAAATTGTTTAAATTTGTCCTGAGACCACATCCTTGTCTTCTGTGTTAACTAAAAAATTCTTCGTATATGAATCTGTTAACCCGGACTAATAAATATATCGCTACATACCCCCGCACCAGATATCCTTGCATGTGTATATATATATATATATATATATATATATATATATATATATATATATATATATAGATATAGTATCACTTCACTGAAAGACCATTTCACTGCAAACCATTTTATTGATACCAAATCACCTAAAGTTCATTTAACCTAAAACTCATTTCAATGACAAGTAGTACCCTAAGGCAAGTCAAAGGTACATGTCCTTTTCCCCATTGTAGTGTGATCCTGGTGTTAGTATATATAGTTGGGGGTGGGGGGGCATAGCCCCCAACATTGGGGGGTGTCAGGGGTGTAGCTCCCCACTTAATTTCTGTTTCTGTTTTCTGGTTTTGTTTTACATTATTTGGTAAAACCCAACCACACCCCCTAACTATATATACTAACACCAGGATCGCACTACAGTGGGGAAAAGGATATATACCCTTGACTTGCCTTAGAGTACTACTTGTCAGTGAAATGAGTTTTAGGTGAAGTGAGTTTTAGGTGAAATGAACTTCAGGTGATTTGTTCTCAGTGAAATGGGTGTCAGTGAAATGGTCTTTCAGTTAAGTGGTACAAATCCATAGGTTCCCTATTAGAAGACCGAAGATGCATTCTTTCAAATGTGTCTTGGTAGAACTCAAAAGCCTGTAACGGCAAAATATTGAAGCGGCTTTTAAGTGAATTATTTTCCTGGGAAAGAATTTGCTTGGCCGCTTCGTTACTTTGCCATTTTCAGCACTTTAGTGCGGTCTTGGAGTTAGTATATTTAAGTAGGGGGGGTGTGGGGGGCACAGCCCCCCACATCGGGAAGTGCGGGGGTGAAGCCCCCCACTTAATGTAATGTTTAAAGTATTTTTTTTTGGAACAGTGATTTTTTTTTCCCTAGGAAAAAAATCGCTGTTCTGACAGTTCAAAATTGTAAGCTTTCACTTACATAGGATCGATTAATCACCGTTCGCTTTTTTAAGCGTTCGCTGATCTAATATAGACCCGAATCCATATATATATATATATATATATATATATATATATATATATATATATATATATATATATATATATATATATATATATATATATATATATATATATATATATATATATATATATATATATATATACATACATACATACATACAACACTTCTGCAAATACCTTCTTTTCTGTAAGTATCCTTGTGGAAATGGTATCTTTAGAGCAGCATTCTATATTACATATGAGATCTTGATGACTGTCCGTAAAAATAAAAGAATGCATCCTATTTTCTGTAAGTGGGACTCCTCTCAGCCCTTCATATTATGTGTCTATAAATGTATGTATGAGCTGTTGTTCTTCCAACCTTGTCACAATCTAGGAGTTATGTTTAACTCTTCAGTCAGAGGATTATTTCCAAATATCTTTCATAGACTACTAAAATCAAACAGTAGAAGCCACATACTTAAATAAATAACCGAACAGCCACAGCATGATACAATAAAACCGAACAGCTTGTTTCGCAGGCTCAGACCATAGCATACAATAATATAAAAATAAATAACTGAACAGCTGCAGCATGATACAATAAAAACCATATAGCTTGTTCCGCAGGCTCAGACCACAGCATACAATAATATAAAAATAAATAACCAAACAGCCGCAGCATGATACAATAAAAACAAACAAATTGTTCCACGGGCTCAGACCACAGCATACAATAATATAAAAATAAATAACTGAACAGCCCAGCATGATACAATAAAACCAAGCAGCTTGTTCTGCAGGCTCAGACCACAGCATACAATAATATAAAAATAAATAACCGAACAGCCACAGCATGATACAATAAATCCAAGCAGCTTGTTCTGCAGGCTCAGACCATAGCATACAATAATATAAAAATAAATAATCTAACAGCCGCTGCATGATACAATAAAACTGAACAGCTTGTTCCACAGGCACAGACCACAGCATACAATAATATAAAAATAAATAACCGAACAGCCGCAGCATGATACAATAAAACCGAACAGCTTGTTCTGCAGGCTCAGACCACAGCATACAATAATATAAAAATAAATAACCGAACAGCCACAGCATGATACAATAAAACCGAACAGCTTGTTCTGCAGCATACAATAAATAACTGAACAGCTTAATACAATACCTCCTCAGCAGTCCTGCTTGCAGCTTCCCTTCTAAGTGTACTTGCTCAGCAGCATAATAAAATAAACAAACCTTTCCATTCCTGCTTGCAGCTTCCCTTTCTCAGCTAAGCTTGTTGTATTCCTGGTCATTAACAGCCTCGCAGCTTGGCTGGAGCAGCCAGAAATGCTCGCACGCACATTCTGTTGAGCTCTTGAGTTCAATTCCAACAGGCTGGCAGGCTGTTCACGGAGCTGACATCATCATACATGTGATGACGTCAGCTCAAAAAAAGTGAAAACCAAATTTAAAAAATAAAAAAGACAGGAAATTCGGAAATTAATGGGTGCCACTTGGGAATCATGGCACCCCATTAAATTGGACCTCAAAACCGGTAAAACCAAGAAATTTGGTATGGTTGAGAGGGATGGCTGCATACATTTGAGGTGCTGTAGTGTAGTGGTAATTATATCTGTGTAATATGCATAAAGTCTTTGGTTTGATTCTTTGTTTTTACATACACCGAATTTTATTGAATTCTACACACTGAATTATATACAGTACATAGTTTTATGGAAAGCTTTATATATATATATATATATATATATATATATATATATATATGTGTGTGTGTGCGTGTGTGTGTGTGTGTGTGTGTGTGTGTGTATATATATTTGTATATATTTGTATATATTTATATATTTGTTAATGTATATTTATATATAAGATTTTTTCATGTATGTTTATAAGTTGTAGGGTGGAATATTTAATAGTTTTGTAAGAATGAAACTGGAGGTAGAGTTTTAGAATGATGTCAATGGGGTGTTTTAATATAAAAGAAACATTGGTTTGGTGAATTTTTATCTGATGAAGTTTCCATCGGGGAATGAAAGTGCTTATGTGTGTGAAAATAAACTTTGAATTATTTTGGTTCATCTTCTTTTTTATCTTGAGTATTTGTGCAGAAGATTAACATTACTTGTATTATTTTGGATTGTGCTAGTGCTTGCTTCAACCTAAGGACTGTTCCATTTGTGAACGGGTGTTTTGTTTAACAACATCATAGCAGTCAATGGTACTGTTTTAAATAGTTTGCACATATGTGAAGTGGTACAGGCAAGTGAATTATTT
Source organism: Protopterus annectens (assembly GCF_019279795.1). Classification (NCBI taxonomy): domain Eukaryota; kingdom Metazoa; phylum Chordata; order Ceratodontiformes; family Protopteridae; genus Protopterus; species Protopterus annectens. The sequence continues at coordinate 599,214,415 of NC_056736.1, forward strand.
TTTCTACGTGTGTGCATGAACACAATTAAGCACTGTGCTAACACTACATCATGGCATATTGAACAAGTGTGAGCCTTGCATGGTAGACTACAGTTCAGCGCTGTCACTCCTGAACACAAGAATCACTTCTGCCATGAGTTGCACTGCTAATTCAATGGCCCTGGCTAGAAGTCAGGGTACTACCTGAATGTGAATGATGTATGTTGGATGGGTCTCCTTCAGTTAGTTGATGGGTTAAATTATTGAAACTGACATGGTCCAGACAACATGATCGACAATTTAGTTAGTCTACCATTTTGACTGAGATTGTGGTACAGTGGAAAATGGGGGATGTGCCCTTTTTCCCCACTGTACAATGCTCTCTGAGTGGATATATAGAGCTAACAAGGGATGTGGGGGGTGCAGCCCCCCCCCTCATGTGGGGAGTGTAGAGAGGCTTGCTTCCCTGCAAAAACTTTGTTTTGTTTTGTTTGCTGGTGTTCAAGTTGAACGACAAACTAAATTGTTGATCATGTGGTCTTGACCATGTTTGTTTTGACAATTTAATCCATCAACCAACTGAAGTAAACCCTGCTGGATGAGCTCTCAGCAGGACTATATCCAGAACCATGACCCCACAGCCTACCATGTCTATGTGTGGACACTCCAATCACTGACAGAACAGTGAATGTAGTGTGACTGCAGGAATGGGATCTGCCATGGCCATGTCTGCTAACACCAGAAGATATAGTGGCTCTCTGAACATGTGGGCGCCCACCTTCCCCAACAGGTGTTCCATCACAGAAACTGCCTGATCCATTGTGTAGTTCATCTTGTCTAAGGAGCTACCCACACAGTTTAGGGAGTCATGCATGTCAGAATGCACATTTAGTAGTTGTACTATCTGTTCTAAGGCCTGGGTGGAATGTGCCTTTTCCTCCACTGTGGCCTTGCACATATATCTGGGGGGCACGTAATGGCACATCACAGCTCCCCTAGCAATCCTCCTTTGTGGCACCATGCCCTCACGATGGCTACAGGGAGGGGCAACTGGCTCTGCAACCAGAGTATCCACATTAGCCTGATCAACTGTGTCACCCTCAACCTGTCCTATTTCAGAGGTATCTGTGTCCTTGGTATGCATAGCATACTGATTGTGTCCAAAACATGGGCAGGAGACATGGGATTCAGAACCTCAGTGTCAAACTGACCCTCCACACCACCAGACTGTACCTGTTCATCACCATCATCATCATCAGAAGTCACTGATATTCCAAAATCAGATGATAAGAGTTCCACACTGCTAATCTCAGGATCACCTATGATAGCAAGCAATAGCAACAGCAAACAGAAAAATAGAGAATAAAATTGATCACATATTTTCCTTATAATAATGGTATGCTAAACTTCTTAACCCTGCTTGCCATGGAAGAAGTCTGCTAGTGTCACAATGCAAATGAAGCGAGAAAAAGAGAACAGCCCCCTTCACAAGTGCAGATTAAAAAGGTTCTCATAAAAAAATAGTAAACAGCTGCCTGCCCCCCCAAACCCAAAGCAAAACTGTAATCTGACTCACACAGTTATCACTCTCTCTCTCTCTCTATGTATATATATATATATATATATATATATTTTAGATAAACACAGATAAATATCTAACAATGGCACGTGTGTCTTGTATACCTGGAAGATCTTTTTGTGATACTCTGGACGGGGGGGCAGGGATCTCTGCATCAACTTCAAGGATTCTGGTGGAACCTTCTCAGCTAACTAGATCCCTGATAGAGGACAGGAACTCCTCAGTTTCAGATAGTGGTGGTTCGAGAGCAGGTCCACCCCCACCCCCCACCTAGTGGCTACTTGTACCTGGGCAATTGCAGCAGCCCTCAAACAGAAACAGAAAACAGACACAACAAATGAAATATGTAATAGACAGGAAGGCTGTGAGCTCAATTCTATGAGACTGCATGCATCTAATATGCACACAAACAATATCTACATATTAAGTGCTCACTTATGACTACACACAAGTTATGGCCCCCACCCCGACCAACCCTGTAATCCCCACCACCACCCCAATCAACGCCCGAACAACCCCAAGACACCAACAAAAAAAGTATGTTTACAACTTAATAATCAGCACAGATCTTGTAACACTTCTGTAATGGAGATAGCACAACTTTTAAACTTTGTAATATATTGCTGCATTAACAATATCAATTATAAATGCTGCATTAGAAAATTAACATCAAACTTTTACAACAGTCGCATCCACTGCTCTGGAGTTCAGTACAGTAGAAACAAAAAAACAGAACACTTTTTTTCTTTTTCTGCTAGCACAGATAAAAATGCCAGACCTTCCTATAAACCTACAAATACAATTCATTAAGTGTGAAAACGTGACATACAAAATAAAATAATTAACTTAGTCATGTAGCATTTACTTAGCATAATTGCAGAAATGAAGACATGGCTAAGGCAAAATGAATAGATAAAAGTAATTAATTCTGAAATTCATACAAATGCTTTTCACCAGTCACTACACTTCACCTTTTAATGTTAAACTAAAAACATTAAGTTAAAAATTACCAACATACCCTTGACAATACAGCACTGTAGAAAATAGATAAATCTCCCAAAGTCTTGTTTTACTACCAATATTGAACTCTGGGTTTCAAAACACACTCCCCAGTACAATAGAAGGGCATTAGTTACACAGTTACATTTGTATAGTTCAGAGTCAGCCCTGTGAGCACTGTGAGTATGGAAATGAGGTGTGAGATAATTAGCATTCCTGAATACCACAATCTAAACTAAGTGTAGGGAATGTAAATGGACGGCGCAGTGGTGCAGCGATAGCGTTGTCACCTCACAGCAAGAAGTTCACAACAAGAGGTTCTCTGGTTCAATTCTCAGCTGGTGTGCCTTCTCTGCAGAGTCTGCATGGCCTCCCTGTGTTCATGTGGGTTTCCTCTGGGTGCTCCGGTTTCCTCCCACATTACAAAGACATACACCTGTAGCTTTTCTCCCTGGGCCTTCACTGAAAATTGTCTTTGTTCCAAGTTGGACTTTCCCAGTTAACAAATGTAAAATTAAATAAATAAATATGGTGTACAAACCTACACACAGCAATGAACAAGCATTGAGACATGCTCCTTGTTAATGGCTTGCAGGTATCACTGACGACCCGCAATGCAGGAACATTCAGCTTTCACTGTATCCCCTCTTCAATATACACCAACTACGTGTGTGTCAGTGAGAAGAGCCATAAAAAAATCTGCAAGTACATTGACTGATTTAGGAGACTGACAGTCCTAACATTCAAATGCTGACTTAAATGACCACAGTTACTGTCCCTTACTAGGCAATGTTATTCATATTAAAGGGTGTACTCTAAGCATTGTTAAAAGGAACATATGGCAAGAGACAGAACTGCTGTTTTGAAAGGATAGATAATCGAAGGATGCATCAGACAGAAAGAAAGGAATATACCTGCAGTGATTGCAGTAGTTTTTTAATATCATATGAGTACCTGTCTATTGCTAACTCTTTGTAATATCCTAATCATCCAGTCACTATCAAATGTGAAAGGGCAACTTTCATAGCTTGATTGAGTAGCACTTTCAATGTGATGACACAATGTCACATTATCATTACATCAAAACTCTTTATCACAATGCTAATATTGGTCTTTGTGGAAAATCTGGGAAATAGTGTGAAATTATTACCTTCGATACCCTTGTCTGAGGGTTCAAATCCATAGAGGTCCCTGTTGCAACATAACACATTTGGTCAAACATGTAAAGTATTTGATATACAATCATTTAAATATTTTTTCTTGCATCATTTGCACACCACTTGCAGCACAAAATTCACTTTCACAGCTTAAAGGAAAAGGTGAAAATTTTAGTTTAGGCTTCCATAGGTAGCGCAAACCAGCCAAGTGGCATTGCAAGGCTGTCTGCACTATGGATAGTTCTCAGGGAAGAAAATGCACCTGATAGTTAACTTTTTCTGTGGCACAAGGTGTAAGTGCAGTGAGCTTATAGATAATGTATATATGATATATGGTTCAAATCCACTGGTGATACTTTTACAGAGGATTGCCTGAATATATATTTAATCACATTTTGTAATACCATTGTGCTGTTGTTTAAAAATCAACTGTTGTCACTATTGCTAATAACATTGATAATCAGTCTGTCCACTTTAACATAATTTGTTATTAACTACATTTATGATAATGTGTTATGCAAAGTACATGCCTGATGTTGAGAAGGAACATATATTCAGTTGAATGCTCTTCTTGCTCTGGCCATTCCTACATATACCCACACAATGCATTTCATGCACCTTCTGTAATTTCTCTACCATACATTACTCTTCTGTATGTAGAACAAGGTCTAAATGAAGTGAATCAAGAGAAATAAGGCACTTGAAGCATTGCTGAATCCTCTGTAGAGATCACACTGCCATTAATCACAATATGTCTTCTTTTTATTTACCTGGTTTGTAATGTTCATTTGCTGTCCACTTGGCAGTGTACAAACAGGGTGCACTACGTAAGGAAAAAATGAAAACTTTAGTTTAGGCTTTCTTAGGTATTTCAAATATGCCTGGTGGATTTGCACAGCTAGCAGCAACCTGGATAGTAGTCATTCAAGAAAATAATCCTATCAGGTAACTTTCTCTGTGGTGCAAAGTGTAACTGAGGTGAATCGACAATAATAAGGTACATGAAGCATTATTCACAATATTTACTTTTGTATTTGTTTTTCATTTTAAGGTACGTTTGCTCTCTGCTTGGCAGTGTGCAAGCATGATTCAATACCTAAGGAAAAAAGTGAAAATTTTAATTTAGGCTGCCTTTAGTAGCTCAAAAACACCTGGCAATAGTGCACTTTCTGCAGCAGCTTGTACAGTACTGAAAAGAGAAATTCTACCTAGTATAGAACTGTCTCTGTAGTACAAGGTGTAAGGGCAGTAACTTTTGATAAATGATACAGCCTATTAAGGGTTCAAATCCAACTAAAAGATACATTTTAAAATGAGTGTAAAAAGTCCATTTCTCACAACTTTTTGAACAAGATTTTAACACTTGTCCTATTTTTTGCAAGCATTGTATCAGTAATCCTTGCATAATGAGGCTGTGCTGTTTAGTATATATGATTAATGCTGTTTGGACAACTTGTTGCTGAAAGTTAATCATCAATAGCACAGAGAGGTACACCAACTGTTGTAGCTCAACCTGCCATACCTCTGCAGCACAAACACCCAGCACTTCAGGGTCACAGTCCATCAGTGTTGCCTCCACCACCTCTGCTCTATCTGCTCCATGTAAGTCAAGTAGCTCTGCCCCAGCTAATGGTGCAGTAGTACCTTCCAGCAGCAGTCGTAGTGGAGGTAGTGATTTTGTCACCCGACAGGAGCTGACAGGGCTGGTGGAGCATATAATGAAGAGGGGCCTTGGTGCACATATTGACAGGGGAAAAAAGATCCGACTTCACATTGCAAAGATGATGTCATGTCTGACACCAATCCAGGGAGCTGCTGCAGAAGGCAGCGATGATGGGTTCTGAGGGTGAGGACTAGATTCTAACTGTTCTCAAGCTGGATGTGTGTGTGCAGCTTTGATGTCCGATAACTATCCCCAGTCATGGTGTCCTCTCTCCATCACCATCCCTGTCTGTCTTGTATGTCCTATATGTCTGCAGATGTTTTCTAACTCTCTCATTCTTAAGCACTTTTCCCAACATTCCTCTCCCTCTCTCTCTCTCCCAAATAAAAAAAAATGGGCACTTGTATCACAAAAAAAAAGAAAAAAATGCCCCATACATAGCTTTTCACTTCACTTATGTGACATCTTGATACAACTGATTTGGTTCAGTGGGCCGTACAATATTATTTCATTGTTGTCACCCATCACTGAGGTGGTGACTGCAATGTTATGAAATTATATGTACAATTGTACATTGATGTTCTGAAGAAGTGAATAGCTATAGTGCTGTCCCACATCCCTCCTGAAAATTCATGTATTCCTTTCCCTGCCTTACCATTTGCTTGCCAACCCCATTTTCACCACTGTCCTGTCCACCCCTTTTTCACATGTTTTAATCTGGTCAAAGAATAGATTCACACACAACACACACACGTGGCCAGAAATGGCCCATGGAAAAGCCTTCATTTTATGTCCTTCACATTTGCATGGAGTTTAGTATAGTGCAACAATGTTGAGTGGCAATGAATGCCATTAAACTTCTTATTGCAAAAGCTAAAGATTTCAGTCTAATCTGCAGTGGTCTGGTTACTGCTGTGCAAACATGCTTAAATCTGGTGCGCTAGGGGAATACTGAGTAACGGCAGTAGTGTGGAACTGTAACTTTTATTAGGTGCTGAGTGTATTAAACAAAACTCTCCTAGCTGGCATGTTGAGATAATTACCCTGTTTGTAGCCTGATATTTTGGCACAATATCATCAGTTCAATTACAGCTGTATGCCAGTTTATTACTTCATGACAGTTCATATTCCTGTCATATATTTACTTGCAAATGTTTGTATTTCTCTCCATATAGCACATTTCCTTAAAATAGCATTGGAATAGTGCAGCAAGACATACTTTTCAAAAACATTGCAGCCCCAGCAGGGAGACCTATTAAGGCAACCATATCCTGGTTAGATATTTATGTTTTTTGCCCTCTCCCATCCCGTATTTGTACCTATAGCAATCGGTTTATTGTACAGCACATGCCAGATTAATGATGATTGAAAAAGTAAGCCTGAAACACCATAGAGCTATTCCTACATGACCCACAAAACATGTTTTTGCTATTCTCTGCATCTGTCTCTAACTCTCTGTTCATCCCTCCTTCTTCAAGATGTTGTTAGCATGCTTCAGTGGTGTTATATCAATGTTGTGAAATACTGATTCCTTTATGGTGTGATGCGCTAATGCTCACATGTGTAGAAAAAGTTTTGAATAATTTCAAGGGTTCTATTCCAACCATTTGCTAAGTGTTACTGAGTGTTTTTGTTGCAGTAATTTAGGTGTAACTTTTGGCTACATGTTGTATCTTTCTTCTGTCATAACCTACTTTGTCCTTGCCTCCATGTCACCCTGATGATATATCTTCTCCCGTCTGTATCATTATTGTTCCATCTCTGCATTTGCACAATGTATGGCGCTGGGTAACACATGCAAAGAATGCTAAATGGATGTACACATCTTATGGCAATATCTTTTGATTTGATTGCCTTCATCTGCATTACTGTCACACTTTGTGCCATTGTGCCAACCTATTTTCATTCAATTTAATGTAATTTTAAACAAGATGAAGAGTTGGATGTATGGATTACAGTCATCTATAGGGTAATAAAAAATACAAACATTCGCATTTGCTGAAATCTGCTGTCAAATATTAACTTTAACGCATATTTATTTCTAAGTGTTGTGCTAAGGTAATACTCAGGTTTAAATGTTTTTCTTGGCATGCTGAAAATGTTTGAATACATATGGATAACAACATGTTTCATGATGTTTTGTCTAACTACTGTGTCTGCAAATGTTGGCTAAACCTTTGCTTTACACACCTTTATCCTGCTGCTACAGTAATCTGCCTGCTACCTACTGTGTGCAATACAGATCAGCTTAGTGGCACTGTGCTCAAAGAGTGCAAAAAAAAAGAGAAGATCAAACAATAATAGCTTTCTGTTGCACAATGTTTGTATGTCTGTGTTACTGTTGTCAAAAGATTATAATGCTTTTTGAATATTGACTCAAATTTGTGTAAAGTAATATGTCTGCTTTACAGTGTTTACACTTGCAGTGTATTGCCAGCTTTGTTAACATATTCTCACAAAATCCATCACTGTCATTCTGCAGTGCACTGTTCCATGTATAACATCCATGTTTGTCTTGCCAATGCACATAGTACGAGTAAGAGGCAATACAAGTGTGCAGTCATCCCAACATAAAATCACAGCAATGTTTGATTGATAATCTAGTGTTGTGCAACAGTCAATGCATATGTCATCCCATTATGTGAAACATGTCAATGTCCCTCACAGTAACACAATGTACATTAAGGACAGTATCTACATTTCATTATAAAATAAGATCATTACATGTTCATAGGTTCATAGGTAGGTACTAGGCTATTGGCCCTAGGGCCTATATAAGCCTAGCCAAAAAGGTACCCTGGCTTTCGCCACCCAAGAAAATTATTTTCCTGTGCCCCTGTCGAGCAGAGCCACAGAAGTGATCCCCGGGGTGAATTTCCTATTTCCCATCCAATCATTAAGATTTTTCTTGAAGAGTGCTAATGAGGAGCTCTGTTTGACATAGATAGATAGTCTGTTCCAGATTATGGGAAGTCTCTGGGACAGGAATCTATCCCTCCAGCATGTTCTGTTTATTGTGGTGACAAGGTTTAGGTCCCTACAGCATTTAGCTCAGAGGGATTGGGATTTCTTTAAGTGGAGCATGTCCAACAGCTCTGGGTTTAACATAGCTTTGTATGTTAGGCAGAGATCGCCTCGGAGTAGGCGATATGCGACGGAGTAAAGCTAGAGTTTTTTGAGATGGTCTGCATAGGGCATCTGTTTGAGGCCAGTAATCCTCTTTGTGAGGTCTTTCTGTGGCCTCTCCAGTTGTTGTAGATGTCTTGTGAGGTACATACCAAAAGGGGAGTTGTACTCTATAATGGGTCTAATGAGTGATGAGTAGCAGAGAACAATTACCTCTTTTTTTTCTGGATGAGAAACCTTTTGTGATGAGGTGTGCCACGTAGAAGGATTTTCTGACCACTTTGGTGATGTGATTATCAAAGGAGAAACTACTGTTAATCATCGTGATGATGCATTGTCCTGTGCACACATATGTGTTGGTTGCATGACGTGGGATGCACAGTATCATCTCTTCGAAGCATTGCTTTTTACAAATATTCCAATGTCCCATTTCACATAGATATTGTACAGTAACATTGTTTCTGAAATATATTGATGAGGTCATCCTTACAAAGATGCAATATCTCTCCTAAGAAACAGCAGTCTTCTGTGGATCTTGCAACTAATACAGTGCTCTCTAGATTCCGTAACATAGATAGGTAGGAGGTTTGATTCCAAGCATGGAATGTCTGTGTGTGTGTGTGTGTGTGTGTGTGTGTGTGTGTGTGTGTGTGTGTGTGTGTGTGTGTGTGTGTGTGTGTGTGTGTGTGTGTGTGAGAAAAACAGAAAACAGGTGTGTATCCACTTCTCCTAAGAATAATACATTTGACTGTTCTCACAGCTCCCTTATTCCAAGTTTTACAGACATCATCCTGACAAAGTTGCAATCCCTCTCCTAAAAGTCAGACTTCTCCTGTAGTGTTTGTGATTAATACTGTGCTCTCTAGATTGTGTATCCTAGATAGGTAGGGGTTTTGATACCTGTTATGGAAAACTTGCATGTGTGTGTGTAATGTTTGCTGTTGTCTCTATTTCCCCTGAAGAGGATGTTTTGAAATGTGCCCACAGCTCTCTTATACCACCTTTTATGTAAACATCATGTATTAAACACACTGATGAGGTCACCCTGACAACAGGGCACTGTCTCCCCTTATGTTTCAGACTTTTCTTGTGGAGCTTGTGAATAATACAGTGATCTCTAGATTGTGTAACTTAAACAGGCAGGAGGTTCAATACCCAGCACTGTAGACTTGTGTGTGCCGGTTGTTTACAGTTAGGTAAGCATGTGCTCTGGGTACAGTCTTAAAATTAAAGATGACTACACCATCCCCTAAGCCCACCTTTCACATCCACAACTTCGCTGTTGCACAAGGGTGTAGCTATACATGCCGCTTGTAATATAATGATTACAATTTTCTATGCAGTACATAAAGAAAACTTTGCTGTTTTAGGCAATGCCATGTCAACAGATTTGAAAATTAATGTTTCAAATAACAGTGTAATGGGTTGAAAAAATATCCATTTAATGTTTTTAGAGGGAAAGTGATGTGAACATTTGCTAAGTGGGGTGGGGGCAGACAGAACATTTGCATTCTTCAAATGGCAGGTGTTTTCTGTGGTGTCAATAAAAACACACGATTACAACATTATATTGTCTGCCTAAATCCTTGGTCAACACACTGATGAGGTTATTGTTTTGCAAGTGAACTGTGGCTAATTAAATGAAAGGGTTCTCCTGTGCTGCCTGCATGTCTTATAGTATTATTTGTAATCTTGCTAGAAGCTGCATTCTGCCTGACTGCAATTGCTTCCTAAACTAAGTATATTTTTTGCACTTGATTTAACTGTTTTCACTGATTGACTGAATTATTACTTACCTGTGTCTGCATTTATATATTTGCTTGACCTGTGTGTGAACTTGTTTCCTGATCTTTGCTGAAATTTTTATTACTTTTCTAAGGCATTTGTCACTGCACTTGAGCTCAGGCCAACCGGTTTCCCATGGGGGGTCCTTTACACTCTCTGGGACAGCAGGGAATTTGAAGCAGACTCATTCTAGGGTGGAACTACTAGTCAAACAGCGTTTGTGTTTATCTGATTGTCTCAGGCTTGGTTTGGAACTGTCTTTTATCTTGCTAGTATAAAAGAGTTACCTTTTTGTGAATCTGTGCTTATCTTGCTAGAAGCTGCTTTGTGCCGGACTGCAATTGCTTCCTAAACTGATAAGTATATTTTTTGCACTTGATTTAACTGTTCTCAGTGACTGACTGAATTATTACGTATCTGTGTCGTCATTGATATATTTGCTTGATCTCTGTGTGAAGTTTGTTTTTCCCACCCTCCTTTCCTATTGTTGTTGTGTTCTTAACTTTGGTGGCTTTTGCAATGCCCCTTCCTACTATAAATTTGATCTGGAACACTCCTCTCAGTCCCATCTCATTAGCTCATTCTACTTAATACAGAGAGATCATTTGGAAAGGCCAACCCCTTAGTTTCTTAACCTTGAATTATCTTCTGTTCCTCCTCTGTCCCTTTCCACTTTACTAAAAAAATTACTTTATTCAGCTGCTTTAACTGTATTTGTGCTTCTTCCTCCTACTCTATTACTTCATCTTGCTTTTTCTGCTGCTTGTTCTCTAAAGTATTTAATTGCATCGTTTCTGCTGTATTTATTAGTGCTTGTTTATAGTCCATTTAAATTGTAAGTGTTATTCTAATCCCCTTAGTTTTGGTTTTGGGCTTTAGGTCTACCCCTTAACTCTCCCTGGCATCTCTTCCTCAGATTTTGATAAATATGTATGGACAATTTCCTACAGTTTCTCCTGCCAGTCTGGTTGATATAGGCATCCTGAGACAGTGTAGCAACTGCTTCATGTACATGGACAACCATCTACTACTACCACCACCTAGGAACACAGTTTGTGAGAGATGCAATTACATTAGGAACCTAGAGTCTATGCTCTCTCCATCAAAAGCTAGTATATATGGCACTGAGAAGGTTGTCAACACAATCACTACACCTCAAACACCACCCACACTTAGACAACACACACCTACATATGCGGATGTTCTCTACAAAAACATATCCAAACAAAGGAGACCTCCAAGGCAAAAACACACACAAACCGCCACAACCCTCTGCACCACATAACACGCATAGTCCACCCACATGTGTCTCACAGCCCCTAAGGCTTAACCATAAACCCAACATATTAGTCATAGGAAACTCCATTGTGAGACACACAGATGTGCTTCTCACCAAGTTGGATAAGGAGAAGGCAACAGTTAGTTGTTTGTCTGGTGCCAGAATCCGCCATATCACACACGCACTCAAGGATCTCAACAACAGGCACTGCTGTGACTCTGTCACGGTCCATGTTGGTGTGAATGACTTGAGACATACCTCCCTGGACTATATGAAGAAAGACATGATTGAGCTCACTGAATATGTGTCCCACACAAGTATGTCCCTAGCCTTAAGCAGCATTCTACTGTCACCCAGAATGATCCCTCAATACAAACAGAAAATTATTGACTTTAATAACTGGCATAGTTTCTAGTGTCATTCCAGGGGAATCCAGTATCTGACAACCTGGGAAGCTATGATCGACAGACCACGATGCGTTGCCAGAGATGGCCTGCATCTGTCTCACTTGAGTTTCAGGCTTCTGGTAAAGGTTCTTGCCTCCCCCATAGTGCCTTTTTTAGGAAAAGTGATGAGGTTAAAACTACCAACATAAAAATTTCAACAAAATGCAAATTAAAGGTCATGCTGCTAAACACTAGGAGTCTAAACATGAAACTGCTCTCATTGCAAACATTCTTAACCTTGGAAGATGCTGACATCTGTGCAGTCACAGAAACCTGGTTCAAAACTGCAGAGAGCACCCCAACCTTACCTGGTTACTCATCCTATCATACATTCAAACCCCAAACTGTGGGTAGCAAAGCCAAAGGAGGTGAAGTTTCAATATTTATTAAAGACATACACACCTCCAGGCTGATGGTCAGTCAGTATGACACACATGAGACACCCCAGGTGCAGTTAACCATTGACAAGACCCCTATTCAGATCATAGCTAGCTAAAGGCCCCCAAATTTGACTCAAGATGCCCACTCTCCCTATCTGCACCTCTTTGAATCTATAAAGATTCAACCCTTTAGCCTGATCCTGGGCGACTTTAACTACCCAAACATAGATTGGAAGAACTACTCATGCTAGAACACAAATGCCCAGAGATTCCTCGATATTTTCAAGGCAAACACTTTAGAGCAGCTGGTCAATATCCCTGCAAGAGGTGATAATATCTTGGGCTTGGTATTAACCAACAAGAGTAACCACTGCAGCACCCCTACAGTATCATCCTCCATGGTAAGATCTCATTTTTGGAGTTACTATATCCCCTGACCCCCCCCCCCCACTAGCTAGGGTAAAAAAAAAAAATTCTCCAAAGCTGATTACAACCTCTTGAGGGATGGTATAAACAGCTTCCCAGCCCCCTCCCTGTCTGTAGGAACTGGCACCAATGTCCAAATCTACACCAGAGTATTATACAAGCATGTCTATAGATGCATGAAATCAGGAATACCTGACAGGACAAAATCGTACTCCGCAAGGAAGAGTAAACCTGTCTGGTGGACATCTGCAATAAATATATAATATATATAATTATATAGATGCATGGAATCAGGAATACCTGACAGGATGAAATCATACTCCGCAAGGAAGAGTAAACCTGTCTGGTAGACATCTGCAATAAATAAACTCTATAACAAAAGGAAAAAATTGCTGTCCAGGACCAAGAAGGAGCAGGTGCCCAATTGGAAGGAATCTCTCCTTAGCCTGAACAAGCAAATAAGACTACTAGTGAAATCCTCCAAAGCAAACTTTGAGTCCAAATTGGCCACATCTACTAGAGATAATTATAAGGCCTTCTTCACCGACGTCTGCAGTCTCAAAGGTAGCACCCAGATCTGCTCAGAACTGGTGCTTAAGGACACCACATACAAAAATGCCATAGATATAGCCAACTTGCTGGCTGACAGATTCAGCAAAAACTTCACCCCACTGTCCTCCCCATCACTTAATAAGGACATCCCCAGTACCTGTCCCCCTCCCCTTATCTCTAAGGAAGAGGTCATCACTGCCTTTTCAATGGCAAAAAATACAACCGGACCCAATAACATAACAGGCTGCATCCTACATGAACTCAGGCAATAACTTGCAGCACCATTAGGCATCCTATTCAACCAAAGCTTGAGTATCAGCTTCATCCCCAGTGAGTGGAGGACAGCCACTGTCATCCCTTTGCACAAAGCACAGAGGGATCGGTGTTGGGGCCTCTTTTATTTGGGCTATACTTTTCTGAGGTGCAGGCCAAAACCAGTGGGCTATTGCTGACCAAGCTTGCAGATAATTGCAAGCTGGGTGCTGCCATCAATTCCCCTAGTGATGTGGACATCCTCCAAGAGGGTCTCACCCAAACAAATGACTGGTGCCAGAAAAATGGCATCAAGCTGAATACCAAAAACTGCATCATCATTACCTTTGGAGAGAGTGACATCCCCACAAATGATCACATTAATAACAATATCCTAAGCATGCAGTCAGTCACGAGGGATTTGGGCATCCAGGTTGATAACAACCTGACTTTTGACCACCATGTTGCTTCCGTTGTACAGAAAGCTTTCTACATGGCCTACCTTATAAGTAAGGGTATCTCATCCAAAGACAAGGAGGTCATAATATCCCTGTATTCTTCCCTTATAAGGCCCATTATTGAGTACAACACCCCTTTCAGCATGTACGTTGCAAAGCAGATGCAGCAGCTGAAGAGACCACAGAGGTTCCTCACCAGGAAAATCCAGGGCCTCAAACATCTATCCTACACTGACAGGGTAAAAGCCCTGTCCCTCTACTCAGTTTCATGCAGACTCCTCAGAGGTGACCTCTGTTTGGCATAAAAAGCAATCTCAGACCCTGCCTTGATGGGACTGCTGCATATCTGCCAGTCAAGCTCCACTCGAGTAGCCTGCACGTGTGGTCTTAACCTGATCTGTGACATCAGTAGGACTTGTTGGCAGGACAGAGACTCCTTCATCTGTGGAATAGACTCCCTCTCCACATCAAGCAGAGTACCTCATTATCCCTGGATAACTGAATGGGGAACAGAAAATACACCCCTGGGATTACACCTGTGTCCCTCCTGGACTGGGGCATTGGGTGCTGACTTGACTAAACAAGGGATAAACTCTTGGCTAGGCTTATAAGGGCCCCAGGGCCAAATGCCTAGTAACTTCTTATGACCCTATGATCCTATGTGTAACTAGATAGGTAGGATGTTTGAATACAGCAATGCTCAACTTCTACAAGTGTGACTGCCAATGGAGTCATGATTGTTTTGCACACATATGTAGTGGCAACTTTTAGAAGCCCTGACTGGCTGTAAAAATAAAGTTACCAGGTACATCTGCTTAGCAACATATCTCTCAACTGTACAGATGTTTGTAGAATGTCAAGATTTTTCCCTTATGTTTTTGGTCTGTTCCTCATAAAATTTGTGGTTTTCTGGATTTTTGTGGCAAATCAGTAAGGACTGAATTCACTAAATAATGACAGGCATTTAAGTTTCAGGCTTCATTTCCTTCAGAAAATGCATGGCTACATAAGCCCTTTATTTAAGCAACTTTCTAAGCTTATGTGAGCAATATTTAAAATCTGCCCCTATTTTGGGGGCTTTGTCAGATTTTTTGTACTAAGACGTTGAAAGGTATAATTGGCAATACACTGCTGATGAAATCTCTTCTTAGATGCTGTATGTCTAAGTTGTAGTCATTATTCTCCTGTGGTATTGGCTGCTGATAATGTGCAGTAAAGGTGGTGTAAGTGCATAGACAGGTGGTTTGATTCCAATACGGCGACAGTTGTTAGTGTCATGTACCACTGGCCACCTTCCAACCATGTATCCTTATAATTATAAGATTGAATTACAGGGGCTCTCTGTAACACTATCATATCCTAGCACACACTGAAAAATAACATTTTACCCACAAACAGTGATTACATACTGCTAATAAGCCAGCAGTATGTCACATTTGGAGTGCACGTTCCCCTGTGTTGTATGACTTTGATATTGTGCTTCTTACATTGTGTAATTATATACGTCAGATGTTGCAGTTCAGCAGTGAGTGTGTCTTTCAACCTCATACTGTATACACTATACTGAAAATATGGGTCTACTTCAGTAGACTGACGTTACACTTACCCGACTCCCACTTGGCCGAGATGAAAGGACCGATAACTTCAGAACACCGACATCCAGAACACTGACTTTTCACATGAGGTAAGTAACTGCTTGGCTATCCCGAATAAAAAAAGTAAAAGAAACAAAGCTAAACCCACCGATGTGGCCACCCCCCCACATCCCATAACTAAATATACCAACTCCGAGATTGCACTACTGTGGAGAGTAAGGGGCAAAGTTCAACAGGATGGCCAAGCAGTTACTTACCTTGTGTGAAAAGTCGGTGTTCCGGATGTCAGTCTTCTGAACTTGTCGGTCCTTTCATCTCGGAAATTTTAGTGTCGGGTAAGTGAAACGTCGGTCTACTGAATTAGAACCAAAATACATATATGATGTACAGCTGTACAGTGTTATTGTGCACTTTGAACACTTTTTAGTGCAAACATACCAGTAAGAAACAGTGGTGATGTCATCCATTTACCTGTGCACTGTCTCAGGTGTACCTCAACATGGTCATGTGTCACTTGCGATTCTATCCATGATGTTTAGCTTGTGATCTTGTGGAGTTATTTGAAATCAATCCATAAATGCTGAGAGTACATTTTGTCAGTATTACTGTGTGTACATGTCACTAACAATGATGTCAAGCACATTGGCTTTGTACACATATAGATGCTGATTCCTCTTACCAAAAGCTAGGACAAGTTGTCACATAGCAATGATTTTATTCAGAGTAATGATGACATTTGATTTCATGTTCCATACATAACATGTGTAGGAAGTCTTATCCTCTGGTACTAGGGAATGAAACAACATACCCTCTGTTGTTGACGACTGCAGCAATTACAGGCGCACATATCCCTTGCAGTAATAACCTAACGCAATGCCTTCACATAACCAAATATCTTATAGTTGTACTGACATTTTTACCAGAGTGCATTCATTCTATAAAATATCATGTATTGTCTGCTCCCAGATGCTCACATGTTCAACACCCACGTTCAGTGCCTTTTAGCATTGTTGTGCCTTACACTGTAATGCATGACTGGCATTTACCACATTTATAATGTGTTCATTAACATTGTGATAGTCTTCCACAATCCCTTTCATCTCAGATTATTTTTGGGGTCTATATCACTTTATCAAACAGTCTGTTTATCAAATCTCTATTAATTAAACTCACTTTAGCAAAAGCTCACTTTAGCAAACGGTCATTTCAGCAAATTTCCTCAGAGAGAAAGAAACAAGTGAGCTAGCTAGTAACTGTACCAAACACTTTAAAATTTAAAATTCAGCAAAGTGGGGGCTGCACCCCCACACCCCCTAACTAAATATACCAACTCCAAGATTGCACTATACAGTGGGGGAAAGGGCAAATTCCAGATGATGGCCCACTAGTTTCTTTCCCTGTGAGAAAATTTGCCGAAACAATTATTCACTAAAGTGAGCTTTCACTAAAGTGAGTTTGATTAATACAGATTCGATAAACAGACTGTTCGATTAAGTGATATAGACCCGTTTACCAAGCATACATATGATATGATAAGATCTGAAGTAGGAAGACTTCATTCGTCTGCAACCTGTGGGTATCGGATCCGACCCCGGATCCGAGCCGGCAATTCAAAAGCTTAGGCTCCGAGCTCCTAGCTCCTCCCTCTTACCCATAACCCCTTGCCCTGACTGACCTCAGATTTGTTTGCCGCTTTTCAAGAAGCAGCGGAATTCTTGAGCTCCTGGCGTGGTTTTTCAGATAAGTGGTTTTCTGACAGGAAAATTGTTGAAATTCTGAGTTTTTGTTTAAAAAATAGTTAGTGTTGTGTGTGGTTAAGGCTTTCCCTCCCTCTTTAGTTAAATTTCTGGGTTTTCAGTAGTTTTGTGTGTGTCTGTGTGTTTAGGCCTTAGGTGTCATGTCTGAAGCCCCTAAGGCTGTCTTTTCTAAATGTACAGTGTGGCCATAAGCTGTCCCCAGCAGATGGCCACACTGCAATGCGTATCTTGGGGGTTGAACACCTGTCTTCTGGTTGTACCATTTGTGCAGGGTTCAACCCGAACTTTAAGGAACGGAGGTCGAAGTTAGTGCTGGCGGGTCTTTTACCCCCAGATACTGCTTCGGCCTCTGCCCCAGTCAGCAACTTGTTGCTGTCAGTTCTCCCCTCCGGCTGGGACTCAACCTCCCTTAAAAATGCCGGAGGAAGGATTCTAGTAGGGAGAGACAGAAGGAGAGGCACAGGGAGAAGCACCACAAGAGGAGAGAAGCTTCCAGCCTGCCTCCATCTAAGCGGGCTCCCCCTGTTCCCTCTAGCTTTCCTCCTCCTCGGCTCCACTCCCCTCGGTTCTCTCCTGGACCCGAGGAGGAGGAGGCTAGCCTTCCAGGAGGTCACCGAGGCGGTTCTCTAGGTCCGCTTGGTGGCCTCCTCCAGATCGACTTTTTCGATGAGCGAAGCTGATATGGACGGATGATGAGGAAATTCATCCAGGCCCAAATGCAAATGGGAGTGCTCCTAGCCCCCAACCGGGAGGGGCTTGACCCTTTTTCCCGTAGCTCCTTCTCCGACCCATACCACGGGTTCGGAGCTTTCGGCGCCCGTGCAGATTTGGATCGGGGTGGGTCGGATCCGATTGGTCGGCGCACTCCGGATCCGTCCCATCCCTTGAGTGCTTCGGGTGCCGGACCCGACCTCGAGCCGAGGGCCGAGCCTCGGATCGAGGGAGCTGGTGTGTCTTGGCTCCGTCCAAGTCGGAGCACACTGGTCTCGGATCCGACGGTTTCGGCTCCGACTCGATCCGCACGTCGGATCCGAGTGGGGTCGGCTCGGGCTTAGAGAAGCTGGCTCCCCTCGGCTTTCAGCGTTATGGAAAGGGCACTGTCGAGGACATCGGACCCCGGTCCCTGCCACGGCTCCATCCCGCACTCCATTGCAGTTGGGCCAGGCCCCCACCAGCGGTCCCAGGGACAGCCGCCTCGATGTCCCAAGTGGTTCCCTTGGAACATCCATCTGCTGAAGAGTACTCCTCGGACAGCCCCGATGATGTACCTCGGAAGCGCAAGTGCAAGAGGAGGCACATGGACTCCCTGAGTCCGTCACTGAAGACACGGACTTGGATGAAGGAGAAGGCTCCCTAGGTCACCCCCTGAGGGCGTCTCATTTGGAGACATCATGGAGATATTAAGGATCAGGGGGTGGTCTGCCCCAAGGCTTCTTCGGACGAGTCTGTGTTCTTGGAGGCATTCGAGGCGCCCTTCTACCTCTTGGGTGTCCCCTCCTGCTGACCCCTGGTAGATCTTATATCTATCAGGCGTGGAAGGATCCGGACACCATTGAGCCTATCCCAAAGCGCCCGGATCGCATTCTTTCTCCTCCATCAGACCGCACCCACTGGAGTAAGGGTCCCCAGTAGATGCCATGATGATGGCTGCAGCCAAGAGGGAATTGGCCCAGGAGAGTCCCTCCGTCCATCCTCCGGACAAGGAGTCCCGTTCGATGGATCGAATTGGGAAGCGGTGTTTAGTTCAGCGACCTTCTCCTTGAGAGCTGAACTACATGGCATGTCATTAGGATGCAGCGAGATCTGATTAAAGAATGCGCTGCATCTCCCCGGAGTCCATCTCGGTGAGGATAAGCAGGTTTATTCCACCCGAATGGCCACTCTCAGATCTGTATCCAATACATCTATGCGGCTGCTGTCTCATGCTACTGAGGGAGCCGCTAGAGCCAGCGGAGCAGGCCTTGTCATGAGGCGACAGGCCTGGCTCCGCCATTGTATTTTGCTGAGCCCTTTAAGCACCTTCGAATGCCCCTTTCGATGGTTCTGCCTTATTTGGCAAGACTGTTCGCGAGACACTTATCCAGAAGCGAAAAGGCGGAAGGCGCTGTCTGCCGTCGAGTCCGCTTCTCAGCTCCCCAGAGGTCCTTCTCTAAGAACCAAAAGGGACAGAAGAAGATGTGGTTCGAAGTCGCAGCAGTCCCAACCTGCTCAGGATAACCAGTCCTTCCGTGGCAGAGGAGGGGCGGGAGGTCGTCGTGCCAGAGGCAGGGGCTCCTGGCAATTTTGGGTCCAGAGAACCTTTCTCTGAGAGACCCACGCAGCAGCCCTGAAGGGTTGCCCGGCTGTCCGTCTCTGGAGGCAGTCGGGGCGGTTTTCGATGCACCTGACTTCTTGGGAGTCCATAACAACAGACAGTTGGGTGCTCGACTCATATCCAGAGGATATTCAATACCCTAATCAAGATTCCCAAATCTCGCAGCCTCCCAGATGTTCCACCCGATCAAAGGGGCGGCAGCTCAAATCGAGCAGCTGCTAGAAAAGAGCCATCCAGCGTCCCCCAGATCAAGCGGATTAGGGTTTTACTCCAGGTTCTTTTGGTGCCAAAGAAGGCGGGGACTTAAGACCAATTTAGACCTTTCCCTGTTGAACCTGTCAGTAACCAAGCAAAGTTCGGATGGTCACCCTGCAATCTATACTCCCCTATTGAGGGAGAACGACTGGATGTGTTCCATAGACCTCAAGGATCGTACTACCACATTCGGATGGACAGGCGGTCCAGGAGGTTTCTTCGCTTCCGGCTGGGAGCCAGTCACTATCAGTTCAGGGTCCTCCCCTTTGGTCTCACCTCAGCCCCAGGGTGTTTACCAAGGTGTTAGCGGTGGTAGCGGCCCACCTGAGGCTCCAGGGCTTACAGGTCTTTCCGTACCTGGGCGACTGGCTCCTGGCGGCATCATCAAGGCATCTTCTGTGCTCAGCCAGGGATTACTTCCTTCAACTAGCACCAAGGCTGGGCATAACGATCAACTGGGAGAAATCTTTCCTGAATCCAAGTCAAATTATAGATTTCATGGGAGGAAGACTAGACACCAGAGCAATGCGAGCCTTCCTCACCCCGGACCGTATCGTCAGCCTGAGGTGTCATGTGACAGCAATCCTTCAACCGTCACCAACTGCAGCTTCGGTCCTGAGGGACCCTAGGTTCTATAGTGACAGCTATCCGCTTCTACTTCATGCCTTTCGTAGGGTTCTTCAATGGACCCTTTACAAGTTCAGTGGTCTCCTCTTTGTTTTCTAAGGCCCTTTTGGGGAGCGGGTGGCTAGAGCTTTTGAGTTTCTTCTGCACTTGGTCAGCCACAGTCCTTCCGTGTTGGCCTGTACCTCCGAGAAATATATACCGAACAAGAGAGGTCCCAGGACTGAGCCTTGTGGGACACCACTTGTAACTGGTTTGGAGTCTGACATGGCTCCAGCAATTCTAACCATGTGGGTTCTGTCCTTGAGCCAGTTTGCAATCCATCTAGTGACATAGGGGTTTATATTTAAGCTGGTGAGCTTATCTATAATGCCCAGTGGGGTATTGTATCGAAGGCTTTTGCGAGGTCCAGGTAGGCTGTGTGGACCACCTTCCCTCGTCAATGGCCTTGGTGACTGTTTTTCAAAGAGAAATCGAAGCAACCAGGTTATGGCAGGATCTGCCCTTAACAAGCCGAACTGGGTAGGATCGGTGTTTGTGAGTCCCAATATCTTCTTTGTTTATGGGGTCCACGCTGATGATCCTTTCCATGACTTTGAATAAGCCTAGTCAACATGGGCGATAGTTTCCAGGATCCGTTGAGGCACCACCTTTATGGAGGGACCACTAGTGCTATTTTACATAACTCTTTGGGTACATATCCTGTAGTAAAGGCTGAGAATTGAACAGTAGTTTTACATGTTTGGGTTGGCTCTTCTTGAGTTCATGTAGGGGATCGCCGGGACACCATCTGGTCCCCATTGTTGCTGGCTGTTTTTGCTTTGGAGAGGCGGCTCTTACAGAGCATCTGAGATGTCGGGGCAGCACTCTGCTGGGATAAGACTGTTGCCCGCTTTTGGTGGGGAGGGAGAAGTTTGTGTGAACCTGTCAGCTAGGATGTTGGCAATGTCTTTTATTGGAGTTCGGTGTGTTTTGTCATACGGATGATTCTGAGCATATCTGGGGAATTACCACTTTGGGTTCCTATTTTTAACTAAAAGCCTTGGCAATTATCCTTGGTATCCTGTGCAATTTTTCTCTCGAAGCTGGCCTTAGACAATTTTATGAGTGCCCGTAGTTTTTTGCTAATACTGATCAGTGATGCCTTCCCTTTTTGGGATTTTGCTCTATCATTTAGTAGCTTCCTCCTTCTATTGTATAGTTTGTTTATGGCTGGGGTCCACCAGACAGGACGTCTGCCTTTGGAGGATTGGGTCTTGGTTTTATTTGGGATCGATGATCCATGCATTCCTGAAGGTGTTCATAGAATGCCTTTATAAGGGATTCTGCGGTCTGGGCTGTATTTTCCACGGGCCCCGGGGGCTTTGAAGGATTCCACCTCGTTTTGAGGAGTGTAAAATTTGCTTTAGAGAAGTTTTTCACTGTGGTTTTCTGGGCAGGGGGGGGGTCGGGATGTGAATATCCAGTGAGATTAGTTTATGGTCTGATCTTACCAGTGAGGGATACACTTCTGGTCTGGAGCATAGAGTCCCCATGTTGGTGATGATCAGGTCCAGTATGTTTTCCCTCTTGTGGGAGTGGTAACAAGTTGTTCCATAGCATTTGAGTTTATAAATTCTAGGAACCTTTGGGCTGGGGTGTTGGAGCTAGAGTAATGCTCCCAGTCTATGTTTGGGTAGTTGAAGTCGCCCAATATAATGGTGTTTGGAGAGACCTTCATATTTTCCAGTGTTCTCAGGAAGGCCGAGTGGGGTTCCTGGGTTTGGGAGGGTGGTCTGTAGCAGGCTATAAACTGGAAGGCAGTTTTACCCACTGTTAGTTGCACATGGATAGTCTCTGATGCTTCGTGCTTTGCCACCAACCTGGAGGTGTGGGTATCTTTGATGAATATCGATACTCCCTCCTTTTGTGGTTCGGTCCAAGTTTTGGGGCAAAAGCATGGTATGAGGTATAACCTGGTAGTGCTGGGGGGCTCTCGGAGCCCTGAACCAGGTTTCTGTTACTGCACAGATATCGATGTTCTCCATGCTAAGGAGAGTTTCGAGGGGCATCTTGAGGTTTAGACTTCTGGGTGAGTAGCATTACTCTTAGTTTCTTATCCCTTGTGATACCTATGGAGGTGGGTTTGTCTTTGAGCCTTGCCTAAAAAGGCACTATGGGGGTAGCAAGAGCCTTTGCCAATATCCAAAGCCCAGGGTGACAGGTGCAAGCCGCCCCCAGCAAGCATCGTGTCTTGTCGAGCATATCAGCCCGAGCTGGCGGGCATTGGGTCCCCTTTGAATGACACCAGTACTTAAGCCAATTGTTAAAATTGATCATGTTGTCTTCATATTGTGGCATCATTCTTGGTGAGGGTAAGATGCTACTCAAGGTCAGGGTCATACCGGGCCCGGGCTACATGCTCAGAGAGCTCCCTTATGTCTCTTTTCGTGTAGGCCAGGGAGGTACGCCCCAGGTCATTCACACCAGCATGGACAATGACTGAGGCATATTTGTACTTGCCTTGGAGTGACATGAGTGCTTGTGTTATGTGGCGGATCCTAGCACCGACAGGCTGCTCACCGTGACCTCTCCTTGTTCAGCCTGGTGAGCGGGACGCCAGTGTGCCTGACGATAGAGTCACCTATTACAAGTGTATCAGGTGTGTTGTTTAGTCTTAAGGGCTGTGACTGTTTGGCACACTGGCTTTGTGAGATATGTGTTGCATGTTTTGTTTTGGGGTAGCTGCTTGGGTGTCTGCTTTGGAGGTCTCTGCTGCTTAGGCAGATCTTTATTTAGAGCCTCCAGTATGTTTTGTGTGATTATGTGTTTGGTTTGCTGGTGGTAGGTCTATGTGAGACAATTACTTTTATATTAACAGGACAGCTGGCCACAGGAAATCAGATCAGCTGTTCGTTTTTTGCTAAATTTGTTGGGTAAAGCATTTCTAAAGTCACTCTTCTAAATGGATTGCTAATTGTTTGCAGGCATATGACACTTCAGGCAGACCTGCTCCTAGAGGGTTACGGCTCATTCTACTAGGGCAGTTTCTCAGCCCCTTTAAGCCCCGTGTTTCTTGGATGATATCTCGCAGCTATTTGGGGCCCCCTCATACTTTTATTTCTCATTACAAGGTGGATGTTGTTTCTAGAGGAAGAGCATCCTTTGGCTCAGCGGTGCTCAACATCCTTCCATGAGGGCCCGCCCAAGATTCAGGTAGCTAGGGACTCTGTCCCACAGGGCAGACAATGAAGTTTTCCTACTTCAGATTTAGAAGTTATGTACTCACCATAACGTTCCATCTGAGTAGGTGACTTCTTTGGGGAAATCCCTCCATCCCCTGACCTTTATAGAGCGAGTATTATGCTTTTTTATACTGTGGTCATATTTGAGGCAAACTCAATCTGAGGTCAGTCAGGGGGCAAGGGGTTATGGGTAAGAGGGAGGAGCTAGGGCTCGGGCCTAAGTTTTTAAATTTGCCCCGGATCCGAGGTCGGATCCGATACCCACAGGTTGCATCCGAATGAAGTCACCTACTCAGATGGAACGTTATGGTGAGTACATAACTTCTAATTATCATAGGTGAATTGTCATGTTAGATGCAAGACTTCCACCATAGCTCTTGTGGTTCAACCACATGTCGTTAGTCAGTAGAGTCACCCCTTTTTTGTCCCTGACATGGGCAAAATTGTATGAATACACTGATGTTACATAAACACCATTGTATCTAGTTATTTGTATCCATTTTGATGTTGGGCAATTATATATCCTCACAGGTTGTGATTGCATGACATTGAAATGTTTATTCAGTGCTTGACATGCTGTGAGTGCCCCTGTGGCATGTGCATTGAGTATTGACTTTTAAAGCATACCTACATAGATATACTGGTATTTAATTCTGGATAACATGTGTCTTTCATGATGGAAACAGCTTTCTTGTCAAAGAATTGGTCATATTGCAATGCTCAGTGTTGTGTGGAAACATGTGCAGCTCCATTTCAGCATTTAGACTAAATCTGATTTTTCATATTATATCCTTCTTTGTGTTAAACACACATTCAGTTCAAGGGTTTTTTTGTTTTTTCCTTTTTCAATATCAGGGTCTGGAAGAGCTTTGTATAATATGCAGGGGGTTTTAATCTGGTAATATCTGTTTGTCAGACAAGGGGTCAGACTACAGGGGGAACACAAACAGGGAATTTTTATAACAGGTAGGTCATCAGTACACTTTATATGGAATGATAGTGCTGTACACCCTTCAAGGGTGTTCTTCCTCAAAGACCGACGTATGTCTTGGTGGTTGTAATGCATCACCTGATATCTGCTCACATGTTTGTGAGATATGTGTTGCACGTGTTTTGTTTTGGGGTAGCGGTTGCTTGGATGTCTGCTTTGGAGGTCTCTGCTGCTTAGGCAGATCTTTATTTAGAGCCTCCGAGTATGTTTTTGTGTGATTATGTGTCTGGTTTGCTGTCGTGGTAGGTCTATGTGAGACTGGAATTGTAGTGAGTGTGGTTTCCTTCTCCTCCTGACTGGTTATGCCAGTACTGAGTTGAGAGAGCTTAGCTTCCTGTTTGGCTATATGGTTGCTTCTCTCAGATGTATTGGAATTTGTTGGGAGGAGGAGAGGGTTGTCTGTGTACATGAGGCAGTTGTAACATTGCCTCAAGATTCCCGGATTCACCAGCTGGACCGGAGAGGCGATTGACAACTGACCTTTGGCTATGCTAGAATAATATTGGGAATTCCTTAATTGAAAACAAGGGCCAGTGGGGAGTGAGGGTGTAGTGCTTTTTAATTTAGTGCTGACTTATATAATTGCTTTAGTGAGCAAGTGCCAGGTAACTTAAGTGCAATGTGTTACAGTTAACTTAAATGCAAAAACGACAAACAGTAACTTTCTTTCAAGTGAAACAAGGAAGTAAGTACAGTAAGCAATGCAGATATCACTAGTGATCCACAGAAGCGCTGAGAAGCCAGCGATTAGGTGGAATTAGCGTTCCAGGGAAATAACAAGCAAACAAACAACAAGTATATAAACAAAGCTAGATTCAGCAGGCCTGGATCTAGTCTATGCTACAGCAAACAAGGTGTACCAATTTCAGTAAGATACAGTTCAAATATTCAGGCACTATAAACCTTTAACCAGAAATTCCCAGCTCAGAAGGGCAGAGTCCAGCCTCTTCTCCCACAAGAGTGCAGACCACGAACCCTCTTAATGTAAAATAACTGGCCTGAAAGCCCAAGTGCTTAAACCAGAACTAATACACTTTAAGAATAACAGACACTGGGCTCTCAATCAGCAGTTCCCAACTTAGAAGGATGAAAGCTACCTGTCCTGCCACCACAGTGCATGCCACAAACCTTCCTAATGTAAAACAACTGGTCTGGAATAATTGGCAATACACTGCTGATGAAATCTCTTCTTAGATGCTGTATGTCTAAGTTGTAGTCATTATTCTCCTGTGGTATTGGCTGCTGATAATGTGCAGTAAAGGTGGTGTAAGTGCATAGACAGGTGGTTTGATTCCAATACGGCGACAGTTGTTAGTGTCATGTACCACTGGCCACCTTCCAACCATGTATCCTTATAATTATAAGATTGAATTACAGGGGCTCTCTGTAACACTATCATATCCTAGCACACACTGAAAAATAACATTTTACCCACAAACAGTGATTACATACTGCTAATAAGCCAGCAGTATGTCACATTTGGAGTGCAACGCCCTGTGCTTGTATGCACTTCGATATTGTGCTTCTTACATTTAAAAGTAATTATATACGCCGTGATGCATTGCAGTTCAGCAGTAGAGTGTCTTCAACCCCATACCAGGTATACACTATACTGAAATATGGCTCCACTTCATAGTAGACCGACGCTACACTCCACCGCAATTCCCACTGGCCGAGATGAAAGGACCGAGCACCTTCAGAACAATCACATCCAGAACACTGGACTTTTCGTATTTATGTATAACTGCTTGGCTATCCCTAATAAAAAAGTAAAAGAAACAAAGCCAAACCCACTGAGTGGCTCCCACATCCCATAACTAAATATCAACCCTGAGATTGCAATACCAGAGAGGCGGGCAAAGTTCAACAGGATGGCCAAGAAGCATTTACCTTTGTGTGAAATGTGTTCGGATGTCAGTCTTCTTGAACTTGTCGGTCCTTTCATCTCGAAATTTTAGTGTCGTGGCAGGAACGCCGGTCTACTGAATTAGAACCAAAAACATATATATGATGTACAGCTGTACAGTGTTATTGCGCAGTCTCTTTAAAATTCTTTAGTGCAAAACATACCGGTAAGAAACAGTGGTGATGTCATCCATTTTGCCTGTGCACTGTCTAGTACCAACATGGTCATGTGTCATCTATGCATTCTATCCAATGGATAAGTTTTGGAAGCTTCTGTGATCTTGTGGAGTTATTTTGAAATCAATCCATAAATGCTGAGAGTACATTTTGTCAGATTACCGTGTGTACATGTACCAACAATGATGTCAAGCACATTGGCTTTGTACACATATAGATGCTTCGATTCCTCTACCAAAAGCTGCCAGGACAAGTTGTCACATACAATGATTTTGGTCTCAGAGTAATGATGACATTTGATTTCATGTTCCATACATAACATGTGTAGGAAGTCTTATCCTCTGGCATCAGGAATGAAACAACATACCTCTGTTGCTGACGACTGCAGCAAATGGCAGGCCATATCCCTTGCAGTAATAAATCTGGAACGCAATGCCTCACATAACCAACATCTTATAGTTGTACTGTGGACATTTTTACCAGAGCTACCCATTCTATAAAATATCATGTATTCCGTCTCAGATGCTCACATGTTCAACACCCACGCTCAGTGCCTTTTAGCATTGTTGTGCCTACACTGTAATGCATGACTGGCATTTACCACATTTATAATGTGTTCATTAAATACGGTGATAGTCTTCCACAACTCTCTATCTCCTAGATTATTTTGGGGTCTATATCACTCTTCTTATCGTCGTCTGTTTATCAAATCTCTATTAATTAAGAACTCACTTTAGCAAAAAGCTCACTTTAGCAAACGGTCATTTCAGCAAATTTCCCTCAGAGAGAAAGAAACAAGTGAGCTAGCTATAACTTGTACCAAACACTTTAAAATTTAAAATTCAGCAGTGGCTGCACCCCCACACTTCTAACTAAATATACCAACTCCAAGATTGCACTACATAAGAAGTGGGGGAAAGGGCAAATTCCAGGATGATGCATTCATACCTCAGCTTTCCCCAGAAAATTTGTCAAAACAATTATTCACTAAAGTGAGTCACTAAAGTGAGCTTGATTTAATACAGACTGACAAAACAGGACTAAGTTCGACAAGGATATAGACCCGTTTACCAAGCATACATATGATATGATAAGTTATCATAGGTGAATTGTCATGTTAGATGCAAGACTTCCACCATAGCTCTTGTGGTTCAACCACATGTCGTTAGTCAGTAGAGTCACCTCGCTTGTTGTTCAGTCCCTGACATGGGCAAAATTGTATGAATACACTGATGTTACATAAACACCATTGTATCTAGTTATTTGTATCCATTTTGATGTATACCATATATCCTCACAGGTTGTGATTGCATGACATTGAAATGTTTATTCAGTGCTTGACATGCTGTGAGTGCCCCTGTGGCATGTGCATTGAGTATTGACTTTTAAAGCATACCTACATAGATATACTGGTATTTAATTCTGGATAACATGTGTCTTTCATGATGGAAAGTCGCAGCTTTCTGTCAAAGTTATAATTGGTCATATTGCAATGCTCAGTGTTGTGGAAACATGTGCAGTCTATTTCAGCATTTAGACTTCAAATCTGGATTTTCATATTATATCCAGGCATTCTTGTAAAGTTAACACAATACATTCAGTCTACATTTGTGTTAGCGCCTCCTCATTGCCATCTGTTGTGGCACATGTTGTCAATATCAGGGTCTGAGAGAGCTTCTGCATAATGTATGCAGTGGGTTTGAATCTGGTAATATCTGCTGGTCAGACAAGTGCGTCAGACTAAGGTGTGGGTAACACACAACAGTGGGCCAACTTTTCATAACAGGCAGGTCATCAGTACACTTCATATGGAATGATAGTGCTGTACACCCTCTGCTGGGTGTTCTCCTTTTCCTCATATGACCTATACGCGATGTCTGTGGTAATTCCATGGTTGTAATGCATCACTCTGATATCTGCTCACATGTTTACTTTGAAAAGGACATGATGCAATGTTTCTTATGTCATTCTTGTAATGCATGTCTTCCTCAGGGCTGTCATTTCTTAATACTGAAATTGTTTCGCAACAATATACATTAATGTCAGATGTGTGATTTAACATATGTTTTTACTGTATGGTATGGAATGAGACCACATCGAGTCCGTGATTGGTCCTGTTACAACACTTTCTATTGTGTTGCTGTGGTTGAATTCCGTCTCCAGCAATGTTCATTGTAGCTGTATCTAAAGATGCTCAGTATTAGTATGATAGATATGTTTAGAAATCAGCAATGACAAACTGACTCCTGACATGTCATCCACTCAGTCTTGCCATTGGTCACTTTTTATGTAAGTTGTTTGTTAGATTGACATGTATCATTTGCATAACCATACAACACTTGCTTATCTATTAACATGCTCATAGGCAGATAAACCCTGGTTTTACTATCATTTCCTCTAACTAACTTGGTTTGAGCTAAGTTCAGTATCTGAATCAGAAGATCGAGATCACAACACCGTAGCACAAAAATGTACAATGCAGCATTTCTCGGGTAAAGCCGACAATATTTCTGACCCCAACTATAGTGCTTATCTACATTCAGTATGTTGAAATTCACGTCACCAAATGCACATTTCATATCTGATTGCTGTACATTTCAACATTTATTTTTTGTTTTATCAGCATGTCAAATTGGGCAATCGGCATATGGAATTAACGGTCCGGGATCATCCTTCCTATTGGTCCTACTGTCATTTCTTTAGCAAAACATCTCCATTTCTGAGTTACCTGACATTACAGCTGTAAGATCTTTTGTTCATGGGTATAAATGATGAGACGGATAATATAGTGCTGCTTTCAGCTTTCTTTCATTAATTCCCTGCATATACATCCTTAAATGCAATAACTGCATTCTCTACATTCATCTCATAATATATCTTCTGTCCTTGCTACTAGTTATCTCAAGTCAGCACATTTAATTAACATGTATATTGCATTTTCACTCCACTTTGTTACAGTGCAGCTTTATGTTCCTATCACATCCTTTATCATTATGTTGGCTATTACTTAGGTTCATAGGTAAGTACTAGGTTATCTGCCCGAGGGCATCTATAAGCCTAGCCAGAATGTGTTGGCCTTCGCCACCCCCTTAGATTAATTCCCTGTGCCTCTGTCCAGCAGAGCCATTAGTTCCCTGTGTCTCTGTCCAGCAGAGTCACTGCAGTGATCCCCGGGGTAAATTTTCTGTTTCCCATCCACTCGTCAAGGTTTCTCCTGAAGAGTGTTAGTGAAGGGCTCTGCTTAATGTAGATTGGAATCCTGTTCCAAAGCACGGGGAGTCTCTGGGACAGGAATATATCCCTCCAGTATGTCCTATTTACGTTGTGGTGAGGTTTAAATCCCTAGAGCGTGTGGCTCTTGGGGATTTGTTTTTTTTTTTTTTTTTAGGTGGAGCATTTATGTGTCTAACTGCAGGATAGACATTCACACTCATTGTCAATACATCAATATTCTGATAACATGTGCATACCTACATAGATATATGGTATTTAATTCTGATAACATGTGTCTTTCATGATGGAAACAGCTTTGTCAAATTGGTCATATTGCAATGCTCAGTGTTAGTGGAAACATGTGCAGCTCCATTTCAGCACACTAAATCTGATTTTCATATTATATGCACTCTTGTGTTAACACAACATTCAGTTCAGTTATTGTGTTAGCTCCTATTGCTATCTGTTGTGGCAGTTGTCAATATCAGGGTCTGGAGAGAGCTTTGTATAATATGCAGTTTGAATCTGGTAATATCTGTTTGTCAGACAAGTGTGTCAGACTACAGTGAAACACACAAACACCAACTTTTTCATAACAGGTAGGTCATCAGTACACTTTATATGGAATGATAGTGCTGTACACCTTCATGTTCTTCCTCATATGACCGAACATGTCTGTGGCACCCATGGTTGTAATCACTGATATCTGCTCACATGTTTGTTTTAAAAAGGACATGATGCAAATGTTTTTATGTCACTCTGTACTGCATGTCTTCCTCAATACTTCTTTAATACTGAAATTGTTTCTGCAACAATATACAGCTTAATGTCAGATGTGTGATTTAATATATGTTTCTTACTGTATGGCATGGAATGAGACCATCAGAAACTGTGATTGGTCCTCTGTTACAACACTTTCTATTGTGTTGCTGTGGTTGAATTCCTGTTCTGTTACTGTTCATTGTAGCTGTATCTAAGCATGCTCAGTATTAGTATGATAGACATGTTTGCAAATCAGCAATGACAAAACTGATGACATGTCATCCACTCAGTCTTGCCATTGGTCACTTATGAAGTTGTTTGTTATTAGATTGACATGTATCATTTGCATAACCATACAACACTTGCTTATCTATTAACATGCACATAGGTGATAAACCCTGGTTTACTATCATTTCCTCAACCAACTTGGTTTGAGTGTTCAGATGTCTGAATCAGAAGATCGGAGATCACAACACGAGCACAAATGTACAATGCAGCATTTAAAAGCTGACATTTGACCCCAACTATAGTGCATCTACATTCAGTATGTTGAAACAATACCAAATGCATACTAGCATTCACTGTTGTACATTTCAACATTTAGTTTTATCAGCATGTCAAATTGGGCAATCGGCATATGGAAGAAGGTCCGATATCCCTTCCTATTGGTCCTACTGTCATTTCTTAGCAAAAACATCTCCATTTCTGAGTTACCTGACATTACAGCTGTAAGATCTTTTGTTCATGGGTATAAATGATGAGACGGATAATATAGTGCTGCTTTCAGCTTTCATTAATTCTGCATATACATCCTTAAATGCAATAACTGCATTCTCTACATTCATCTCATAATATATCTTCTGTCCTTGCTACTAGTTATCTCAAGTCAGCACATTTAATTAACATGTATATTGCATTTTCACTCCACTTTGTTACAGTGCAGCTTTATGTTCCTATCACATCCTTTATCATTATGTTGGCTATTACTTAGGTTCATAGGTAAGTACTAGGTTATCTGCCCGAGGCACTAGAGCAGAATGTGTTGGCCTTCGCCACCCCCTTAGATTAATTCCCTGTGCCTCTGTCCAGCAGAGCCATTAGTTCCCTGTGTCTCTGTCCAGCAGAGTCACTGCAGTGATCCCCGGGGTAAATTTTCTGTTTCCCATCCACCCAAGGTTTCTCCTGAAGAGTGTTAGTGAAGCTCTGCTTAATGTAGATTGGAATCCTGTCCAAAGCACGGGAGTCTCTGGGACAGGAATATATCCCTCCAGTCCTATTTACGTTGTGTGAGGTTTAAACCTGAGCGTGTGGCTCTTTGAGGTGGAGCATGTGTCTAACTGCAGGATAGACATTCACAGTCAATACATCAATATTGCATTTTTCATGATGTCAGAAATACTTCTTCTCCACTTTTGTCAAAGAATTGGTCATATTGCAATGCTCAGTGTTGTGTGGAAACATGTGCAGCTCCATTTCAGCATTTAGACTAAATCTGATTTTTCATATTATATCCGTACCTCTTGTGTTAACACACACATTCAGTTCAGTTATTTGTGTTAGCGTCTATTGCTATCTGTTGTGGCACATGTTGTCAATATCAGGGTCTGGAGAGAGCTTTGTATAATATGCAGGGGTTTGAATCTGGTAATATCTGTTTGTCAGACAAGTGTGTCAGACTACAGTGGGGTAACACACAAACAGGGCCAACTTTTTCATAACAGGTAGGTCATCAGTACACTTTATATGGAATGATAGTGCTGTACACCCTTCAAGGGTGTTCTTCCTCATATGACCGACATGCGTATGTCTGTGGCACCCATGGTTGTAATGCATCACTCTGATATCTGCTCACATGTTTGTTTTAAAAGGACATGATGCAAATGTTTCTTATGTCATTCTCTGTACTGCATGTCTTCCTCAATACTTCTTTAATACTGAAATTGTTTCTGCAACAATATACAGCTTAATGTCAGATGTGTGATTTAATATATGTTTCTTACTGTATGGCATGGAATGAGACCATCAGAAACTGTGATTGGTCCTCTGTTACAACACTTTCTATTGTGTTGCTGTGGTTGAATTCCTGTTCTGTTACTGTTCATTGTAGCTGTATCTAAGCATGCTCAGTATTAGTATGATAGACATGTTTGCAAATCAGCAATGACAAAACTGGACTCCTGACATGTCATCCACTCAGTCTTGCCATTGGTCAGTTATGTAAGTTGTTTGTTATTAGATTGACATGTATCATTTGCATAACCATACAACACTTGCTTATCTATTAACATGCTCATAGGTGATAAACCCTGGTTTACTATCATTTCCTCGAACCAACTTGGTTTGAGTGTTCAGATGTCTGAATCAGAAGATCGGAGATCACAACACCGAGCACAAAAAATGTACAATGCAGCATTTCGGTAAAGCTGACATTTCTGACCCCAACTATAGTGCGATCTACATTCAGTATGTTGAAATTCACAACACCAAATGCACACTAGCATTCACTGTTGTACATTTCAACATTTATTTTTTGTTTTATCAGCATGTCAAATTGGGCAATCGGCATATGGAATTCGAACGAAGTCCGATCATCCCTTCCTATTGGTCCTACTGTTATTTCTTAGCAAAAACATCTCCATTTCTGAGTTACCTGACATTACAGCTGTAAGATCTTTTGTTCATGGGTATAAATGATGAGACGGATAATATAGTGCTGCTTTCAGCTTTCTTTCATTAATTCCCTGCATATACATCCTTAAATGCAATAACTGCATTCTCTACATTCATCTCATAATATATCTTCTGTCCTTGCTACTAGTTATCTCAAGTCAGCACATTTAATTAACATGTATATTGCATTTTCACTCCACTTTGTTACAGTGCAGCTTTATGTTCCTATCACATCCTTTATCATTATGTTGGCTATTACTTAGGTTCATAGGTAAGTACTAGGTTATCTGCCCGAGGGCATCTATAAGCCTAGCCAG
Organism: Protopterus annectens; assembly: GCF_019279795.1. Classification (NCBI taxonomy): domain Eukaryota; kingdom Metazoa; phylum Chordata; order Ceratodontiformes; family Protopteridae; genus Protopterus; species Protopterus annectens. Next base: position 599,248,300 of record NC_056736.1, read on the forward strand.
AATTTGTTGGCCTTCGCCACCCCTAGATTAATTCCTGTGCCTCTGTCCAGCAGAGCCATTAGTTCCTGTGTCTCTGTCCAGCAGAGTCACTGCAGTGATCCCCGGGGTAAATTTTCTGTTTTCCATCCACTCGTCAAGGTTTCTCCTGAAGAGTGTTAGTGAAGGGCTCTGCTTAATGTAGATTGGAATCCTGTTCCAAAGCACGGGGAGTCTCTGGGACAGGAATATATCCCTCCAGTATGTCCTATTTACGTTGTGGTGAGGTTTAAATCCCTAGAGCGTGTGGCTCTTGGGGATTTGTTTTTTTTTTTTTTTTTAGGTGGAGCATTTATGTGTCTAACTGCAGGATAGACATTCACACTCATTGTCAATACATCAATATTGCAGGCTTTATGTCAGAAATACTTCTTCTACACTTTTGTCACATTCGCTTATGAGATACAAGTACACTTTAAACATTTCTCCCCTCCAATATTACCACATCATTATAACAGATGTTTGTGAACCAATTTCCCCATTTCATTTTTCTCTGCTCTGAATTGTTAACCTGTACTTGCCCTTAAATATGCCTGGGCTACAGCGCATGCTCATATCAGAGCATTGCCTAGATGTTATCCTTTTTGTTTACATTGAGTGCTGGTGCTTGTAAGCAAGTTTCCATGGCTGAGAGACAGTATTGCTGGCCGTGGAAAGGTGTCTACAGCCATGTAGGCACAAACAGCAGCACGCGTGTTCAGGTAGCACTACTGCTCATTGTGCTAGCTTGCTTACATTGTACAGGCTTAGTGCAAAGCCTGCATGATTGTTAATGAATCCCAGGGTACATCTCTGGGCCTGGATGCAATACCTTTACATATAAACTGTGCAGCGATAAAGGACTTCTTTACAATAATGGATACATGGTGATCAAATAACAGCTCATTCTTGACATAGGTTCCCAGATCCATAAATACAGTATCAATTTTAAGAGGTGTGTTGTCAATATGATAAGCTACAATGGTAGTCATGCCTGCCAATGGATATACTTATACACTTCTTGGCATTGTAGGCTCATGGGAACAATCATTTCTTTCACCATTTTGTGGGATCACTTTCCTCTCACAAATTCAAGGATGACTTTTGGACAATGTGTGCAGTGACAAAGAATGGGGTTCAGTGGTAATGACAGCACCCCTTAATCCAAGTGTACTGTAGCTGATGCCACTGCGGAATAATGTATGTCATGTTCCTGTATTTGTGAGTCTGGAAACTTTCAGATGGGTATAACAATAATTTGATGACTCACTGATTCATTTGGTACCTAAAGTTTCTTAATGATAATGATGAACCCAAATGGTGAGATGGCAGTCTGCCCTCTCAGTTCCCAGAGCTTTTATATTTATTCAAGAGGATGACCTTTAAGATTGTTTGAAAGGTCAGGCCTGTGTACTGTTGTTGTCATGCTATACTAGTGGTTATTTCTTTCTATCATCCATCAGATCACTTCAGCTTAAGTAAAACTATAGCTACAGATAACATCAGCACAGTCTCAGTGATGTGTGAATGGCGAGACGAAATCAACAAGAAAAGGACAGAAGTATTGCTGGAACTGAATTCAGCATCTAACCAAACAGCACTGACATGTAGCATGTATCATGGAGAATGGCAAGTTACAAAAAAAAAGGGCAGCTTGGTGCATACTGCCAGGAGAGAAAGAAGGCAGTGCAGAATCCAAAGGACACAAAAACATTTCTACAATGTGATAAGGTCAAGCTCAAGGGAAGATGGTCCCCTTGTTGTAGAAGGAAGAAGTAGTCAACAAAAAACACAAAAACTGCCAGTCCAAAACAGAGCCATAAAGATGACAAAGTGAACTACTAAAGCTAAGGAAGAAATTAAGTATTGTTACTATTATGCAAACATTCCAGAATTTTCAGATAGAAGATATTTAGGTTGGATTAAAAGAGAAATTAGAGGAAACAAAAATACTTGCAGAAGAAAAACTGTCTAAGGCTTCAAAGAGAAATGTGTATTCATTAATACAACAGCTTTATGAAAAACATTACATAGAAAATGAACGCTGGGCTGCCTGGAAAGAGAAGTGACAGAGGATGTGCAAAAATATAAAAAACAAAACCTAGAGATTTTTTGAAAGGTATGAAAAAGAAACATGGGCATGGTAAAGAAAAATACACTTAGTATGGTGCAATCTTTATTCAAAGGAGAAAGTCAAACTAATCAATACAGATAGCAGCTCCAAATATATTTGAAGAGAAATAGAGGCACACAGATATGAAACATTTCAGAGTACAAAAACAAAAAACAAAAAAACAAAAGAGGAATGTAGAAAAGAGGATTAGTAAAAGGTAGACGTTAAACAGAAATTGAAGTTATGGATTATCTGCATACTAAAGGATTTAGTGTGGAGAATACAGTACAGGCAATGTCGCAGCATGATGGAATTATGGGTCCCCAAGATTGTGGAGAATCCAGTACAGGCAATGTCGCAGCATGATGGAATTATGGGTCCCCAAGATTAAGGAGCAGGTAGAGCAGGACGTATCTGAAGACGATTTGAAGCGTGATGATGCTTTGTAGCCTTCTGCACGAGACCAGTGTGAAAGTCCAGTCAAAGCTGCATGGTAAGTGAAGGAGCAGGAAACAGTGCTAACTCGGACACAGGTAATGTAGTGCAGTGATGGACCTAAGGGTTCGCATATGAAGGAGCAGCAGATGAAGCAGGGGGAATCTGAAGATTTTATTTTACAGCAAGATTTTCTGGAACTTTCTTTAGATCCCTTATAGGAAACAGAGAGCAAGGAAGATGCTCTCAGTCCAGAAGAAAATGATTTAAGAAAATACCTACTTGTTGTAATAGAGATGTTAGACATATTAAGACAGATGAAAGAAATAGATTACAGAAAGTGAATAAGATCCAAACTGTGAGAAGATTGGTAAAACAGGTAAACACAGTAATCAGGACTCTTAAGGGAAATTCATGTGATATAACCTAAATAAATGGAATATAGTACTGTGCAGATAAACTACGAATGTAAAAAGTGTTACCACAAAAATGCAGAGTAACAAAGGAAAGGAAAGGAAACGTGTAAAATGCCACCATTTAAGCACTGAACAGAGAAAACTATAAATCATTTAAGATAAGACATGCCACTGTTAGAAGAATATAAAAAAGGGAACATCAAAAATACTTAGAAAGGTAGATGTCATAAAAGCAACACATAGTATCAAAACAGCCCAATAGATATCAGAAACAGATCAATATATATCATATACCATTGCCAATAATAAACTAAAAATATCAGCACAGGCAGAACAACTTAGAAGATATGATACAAATATAAAGGAAAAGTACAAAATAATCAATTTATACATGCTACAAAAAGGTTTTATTGAGAATTGGGAAACAAAGCAAAAGGAATATAAATACCACCAAAAAGGAGAAATAGGCACATTCTGTAGCAGTGTTATGAAGACCCTGTTGAACATAATAAAGATGCTGAATGGATAGAAGAAATAAAAGAAACAGTAAGACGTTGAAATGCAGAGGATATGAAATAAGGTGAAGAAGCAGCCAGAGAAACTGAAACAAAATTAAGAAATGCTTGGAAATGGAAAACACCAGACTTAAATGCAATATCTAACTTCTGACTAAATAATTAACAGCGATTTAGCCAAGAGTAAGAATTCCTTATATGAGCATCCACGGCCGGCCTTAGGCATAGGCGAACTAGGCAACCGCCTAGGGCGCCATAAAGGCCGGCCTTGTAAAGGGCGCAATTTTTTACTTTATTTTTTTTTTTTATTTTAATTAATTTAGTCCATTCTTTCTTTCTTCTTGGCGGCTGCTTGAGGGCACCGGAACCACAGAGCAAAGGGGGTTGGTGAGCGCCCTCCCACTAGTACAGCACTGGGACATCAGGAGGCATACTAACTGTACGCATTTCAGTACAGTTTGTCTGGAGTGTGGGGTAGAATTTGGCTGGCTGTAGGATGCATGATTAGCTACGAACCAATGGCTGCTGCTGATTGGTCCCACTTTAATTGCGAGAGAGAGCATAAGAACGAGAGAGTAAACAGCCAACATTAACAGGAAGTACATGGTGATGGTCAGTCTAATCTTAAGTTACTTCCAACCTCTATTGACTGACCTGGCTCATCTTGTGCTGCTGCGCAGAGATTTCTACCTGAACCTGAAATTCCTGAATCATGTATGGAGTGTAAGTACGTTTAAAAAAAATGCTACTGGACTGGTTAATTATTTCAATAATGTCAGTATAATAATGAAGAAAGTGAACTAGTATCAGTTTCACAGATTTTCGCAACGTAATCACAAGAGCATTGTTTTTTTTTTGGGGGGGGGGTTTCAAGTGCTTGTGTACCACTCACGAGCCACATGCTAGTGGCTTTTATTCATCTTTTCCTTTCCTCAAACAGCTTTCTTTTTTTTTAAATCACATTTAAGTGCACTGCGCCTACCATGGATGTAATCTTCTGAGTGTGACTGGTGGTTGCAGATGAGCAAGACACGCACAACTCTCTCAACTGCCTGGTAACTGGTAAAGTACTGTTTTTCAATCCACTGTAGAAATTAATGCCTGTGGAGCAAGGGGGCCAAAACCATTGAACGAGGGGGAGGGAGCATGGAAAAAAGCAATAAGCCCCATCCAGGTGTTCTGCTTTTTTTTTTTTTTTTTTTTTTTTTTTAATTACTATTTGCTGCTTGGAAAGGCAGGGACTGTCAGTAAAGAAAAGTGAATGATCTTTATTATGATAGAAAGATGAAGACCAGCAACAGACAAAAAGTATTCAGAAATCTTGTAAGTGTAGAGGGGTAGAGGTACTGAATGTATGTGGCGGGAAGAGGTATGACACTGATAGTTTGGAAGTTTATTTCTTGTCTGAAGATTGCATTTGTATTGGTGGGTTGTCTAATTACATTAAATACAGCTGCAACTAGCTAATATATCAGCACTACTGTTTGAGCTTATGAATAAATTGCCGATTTGACACTTCCGGTTCTGTCACGATCGTGCCTATTGCAGCAGAATCAAAAGCTGGTTATCTTTTTTTATTTTTTTCAAAAAAAACTGGTAATCTTGATTAGTTATTAATGTTGGGCTCTAAAGTTTGTTTTTATATGCTGCCTTGCCAATTAATGTTAGGCAGCAAAAGAAACAGAAGGGTATACAAAAAATATACTACTATTGTTAAATCTTGAATAGTCTACAGTAGAAATGTTAATTTTGTCACTTGTTCACAGTTTGCATTTACATTCCTATTTTAAAAATTGGTCTGGGAGAGTTACAATTTATTAAGGCCATGGTATGAAACCCAGTTGTGGAAGGTAGAAAAATGTATTGTCAGTGTATACTTACAGTACAATATACTGGATATTTTGCTATTTGCTTGTCAATAATTATGAAAATATGCAATATTCGTACCTGTAATCAGTATTTCCAAAAGCAAGTAACTTACAAATCATCGCATGGCATCAAGTGAGACAGTAAGTAAATTGCACTGATGAAATCTGTCATTTATATTTGCACTGTAAATTGTGGATCTTTAGAGATATTTTATTTAGTATTACTTCTATTGTTAATTAAGCATATTTTTCATATTTTTGTAAATATCCTGATAAACAAGCAGTCAGAGAAAAGTGATACGTTCATGTCTGGCCAAGACATGTATTATGATAAGTATTTAGAGTGTGCAGTTTTAGGGCGGCCGCGGTGGTGCAGCGGTTAGTGTTGCCACCTCACAGCAAGAGGTTCTCTGGTTTGATTCTCGGCTGGGGTGCCTTCTGTGCGGAGTCTGCATGTCCTCCCTGTGGTCGTGTGGTTTTCCTCCAGGTGCTCCGGTTTCATCCCAAAGACATGCAGTAGGTGGATTGGACACTCTAAATTGGCCCTAGGTGTGAGTGTGTGCATGTGTGTGCCTTCTGTGGAAGGTTGGGTGCTGAGCTGGCAACTCAACACCGTAAAACTCCACTGCCAATCATGAGCAGACAGATGATCCGCTGTGGTGACCCCTAACTGGGAAAAGCCAAAAGAAGAAGATTTAGAGTATGCAGTTTTTAAGAAATGACACTTGGTGAAACTGTAAAGACAAATATCATTCTGAGGTTACAAGCTTTAAAATATGTATATTTGCTTGCATTATATTTTTAACTTTATTTTTTTTTCAGAAAATGGTGTTGAATGAATGTAGGCTGTAAGATGTATGACATTCCAGAAGTGAGCAGTCCTGATGAGTTAAGGAGGAAGAGAAAAGCAGATTAGATTGCCTAGGCATCCAGGAGCACATGTGAACAACTTTGTTTGGGTAGTGCAGATTGTTAACTTGTTATTCAGTAGGCAGAGTAAATATTTAACAGTGTGTGTGTATGCCCCAGTGAGGTATACCTGGTGGTTAGTGTTACTCAGGCTCAAACTCTGTACTTTGGGTACAAGAAACATGAGCCTGGATTCTCTATCCATACCACTTAGGATTCAAAGAGCTGAGTAAGGATTTTACAAGGAGCTGAGAGCTTCAGGGAAAGAGAAGTTTAGTTCTGCTTATGCCAAATCCATTTGTATTGTTAGTAGCACAACTATGGAGGGTTTTTGTCTGTTATTCTTAGGAAAGCAATTTCCATAGACTGTCTTTTGGTAGAGGTGATAGACAGCTATTGGCATATGTAAAAGGTGAACATACATGTCCAAACTCTAAAACTTGCTATCCCTTATTCTGTCTGACAGAACAGATTGCTGTCAGACTCATGTATTGTAAACTACATTTATGCTATATATTTGATTAAGGTCAGTAAGTGCCCAGTGTCTGTTGTACATGTTGGTCAGTGATGTGCTGGTGTACTGTGGCTGGTGTTTAAAGCTTGCCCCCTTTGTTACACTATGATAAAGCATTCACTGATTTTCATGCATTTTAAAAATTGAAAGAAATGACTGGAGTGGCTTTTCTGTGAGTGACCTACATATGGCCGTGGCTCAAGTAGGGGCATTACTTGAGAATGGTGTGGGTGGGGCTTAAGGGGCGCCACAGCACTACTTCGCCTAGGGCGCCATTTCAGCTAAGGCCGGCCATGTGACCATCCTGAGCAGACACCATTTTCGTCAACAAGAGGAAAAATGATACTTTAAATTATGTGACTGTCCAGCAGATGGTGATGTTTAACATTTTGTATGACCTACACAACAGTGTTTTAAATGTGGTTTTATATTTTTAAATATTTATTTTTTGTTTATAAGTTTTTACAAATTGTAAATAATGTATGTTTTTTACAAGATTCCTGCTTGACCAACAAATGATTTTCTATGCACTTCTGTACTTATTAAAAGTATAACAGTCTGTTAATTGATTCATTGGGGATGTTTCTCTATATAAAGGGGTTTCAGAAGTTGGTATGCTCATCTAAAGAAGTTTTTTTGTGACAAAAACACAGTGATACAGTTAATGCATTCTGGATGTGCTTTACGTTTTTCTTTTAATATCGTGTACGATCAATAAAACAGTGGATTTTATTCTGGTGAACCTTCCAGTGCCTTACTTTTGGTTATCAGTTTACTTTTGGCACTTTTTCTACTTTCTTTGTTTGAAAATGATACTCCTCCTTAAGAGTGAACCTGCAGGCCATCCTAAGAAATATAGACCAATAACTTGCCTTCCAATGATGTACAGACTAAATACTGAAACTGATGCACACAGAATTTAGAATTTAGAAAAAACTCAGGTATGGCAATAGAGAAAAGGGTAACCAAGCAGAGTCATATGAAACAAAGGATAATTTGATGCTAAATAAAACCATTATAGAGAAATATAAAAAGGGAATAATCTAAGTATGTCATAGCTAGATTACAAAAAAGCATTTAACAGCATTCAGCATTCATGGATAAAGGAATGCATGCACATTTATAAGATGCATTCTACATTGATCAATTACATTGCAGCAACCATGAAACAGTGGCAAACCACTTTGCAGATGAGCCATGACAGGGGAGAAATTATTATCCCAGGGATAAAAATTGCAAGGAGAATATTCCAAGATGATTCTTTGTCACCACTGCCTATTTTGCCTTGGCCTTAACCTATTGCTTAACTTATTAGGCAATGGTTACATTTTAGTTCCTAGAAAACAACCCTGTTTAAAGACTTTTCATCTTAAAACTGCATAGTTTATCAGATAATAAATCAGTGTGTTCTACCTGTTCTAACTTGTAGTTTTGGGGTGATTTACTGGCCCCAAAAATTATTAGATTAATTGGACTTGAAAACAAGAAAAGTGGTTCATGGTTAACAAACAACATATACAAATCAGTGTATACCAACATTATATATCCCTATCTCTGAAGGAGGTATTGGCCTCCTCGAAACTGATTACAAGCATAGCTCGCCAATCATGAGACAGTATACATATCTGCTGTCCTTATCAGTTCCAAATTTAGTCAAAGGTTTAAAACATGAGGAGAAGAAGTCTAAAATGGCATGATTGCTTAGATTAGTAGAAGCATTTCAGTGGTGGGAATGGAAACCAAAGCAGGAGTAGACAAAAGTCAAACAGTGACTGAATGCACCAAAAGAAAAGAAAGAATATAAGAAGGATCAGATGAGAAGGAAAGAAATGTAGAACATCCATAAATATAGTGGCAAGTGCAGAGATCTAGTGGAACAATGTCATGTCAGGATTTGAAGCAGGAATGAATAAGGAGAGGTAAATCGAAACTGAAAGATGAATTGTAAATAATGGTACCCAGGAGAGTGGACTACATACATGTTTGTTTACAAAGTCCATTGAAAAGGTGGGAGAAACAGACACATGCAGGTTCTGTAAAAAATAATTGGAAACGATAGCACATCTTGTTGCTGGGTGTGATACACTCATGGCAGAGGGTCTGTACACTGAAAGGCACAATGATGTGGCAAGACTGTTGCATTTAGGATTATGCAAACACTGTAATACAGAAGTATCTGAGAAGCACTGGAAACTTGAACCACAAAGCATTATAAAGAATGAAGTACATATCACAAGGGATCACCCATTACCAACCAGATATAGTAGTCTATGGAAAAAAAAAGACAAGAATAGCATTGATCACTGAAATTGCTACACCCAGTAATTACAGTGCCTAACTCACAGAGAGGCACAGAGTCATAAAATATCAAGATTTGCAGACAGAAATAAGAGCAATGAGGAAGAAAACTGTTCCAATAGTAGCTGGAGCAATGGATCTGTGATGAAAGGAGATACTGCCAGCACAGCTAGCTGGAATTTTATTAATAATTATATGTCATTGGTGAATACAGAAAAGGTTTATACAAGCTACTTGTGTTACAAATGTATTAGAACTGTATGTCATGTGTATATCAAACTCTTTGCACAGACGCATGTGTTGAAAAGGTATTTGCAAAGTGCTGTGTTTGAAATGTAGCTACAGTGTGCCCTACTGGAAGAGAACAGAAATGTACATGCACTATTGTAACTGTTTAAATGTATATGTTAACAGAGAAAACTGGAAGGTTAACCTCAGTCCAGAAAACTTTAGAAAAATATCTGAAATTTAAATGACTTTATAGGCTATGCAATAAAGAGGCTATTTCTCAGGTTTTCAATGCAGCTAGAAACACAAAGTCTATACTAAGAAGTTTTCTGTATTGCCCTTGGAGTGAACTAATTGCTACTTTTGTATCATGAAGGAATGCAATGCCAAAGATCTAAGCAAAAGCCCTTGTCTGTATATTTTTACAGGTAGACTCTAAATGCTGCCAGGTTCTAGCAATAGGGGTTTTGGCATGGGAACTAGAAGTCAGATGACAAGAAGTGATGTCATTCTGCAAGCTACCCCAGCAGTAATATTTTAGATATTAATTTGAGAAGTCTCTTAGAATAGAGCATCCTGTATTTGGTCTTGGACCTGACAAGAACCATTCACCACATCTGCCTTGCTCTAATGAAGTAAGTTTCTAGGGAACAGTATAATTCTCTTAGATTCAGTCAGGAATATAGTGAAGTTTAGTTTATGTGTTTTTCTTTGCTTGTGTGAGCCTGTACTGCAATGTTATTCTAAATATTTACTGTGGTTTTGAACTCTAATTTCACTGTGAATATATATTTAGTATTGTTTTGTTCTTTTATTATTTATTATTAAATATATTTAAACCTTTCATTGTGGCTGATCTGTGTAGAGATATTTACATTTTGAGAGTACTTGCATATTTATTTGGTGACACTGTGTGGGTCACTCGTAACAGCCTTGCTCTTGGTCAAACTACCATTTGTATTAGTATTAATATTACACAGTAAGACAGGACATCCTTTGTTAAAGGCTCTAAAGTAGTTGTTAACGAGTGACTGGTGGCAGTGATAACTACCTTATAGTCTAGGAAGAAGGGGGCATAGCTTGTGTGTGTGTGTGTGTGTGTGTGTGTGTGTGTGTGTGTGTGTGTGTGTGTGTGTGTGTGTGTGTGTGTGTGTGTGCGTGTGTGTGTGTGTGTGTGTGTGTGTGTGTGTGTGTGTGTGTGTGTGTGTGTGTGTGTGTGTGTGTGTGTGTGTGTGTGTGTGTGTGTGTGTGTGTGTGTGTGTGTGTGTGTGTATGTGTCAGCTTCTTGGACAGAGACATGAAGCACTGGTTGGACAGAGAGGGTGCTAGAGTTCTTGACTTGGTCACTCAGCTGAGATCGCAACCAGTGGGGAGTCTTTTGGGGGATCTGGAGAAAGAGGGAGAAACCAGCCCTGGACTGACTGTAGTCTCTCTGTGATCTTAAGGGAAATTGCACTTGATGCAGAGAGCTGTGTCTGGAAATACTATGTGTGTACCTGTTATCCTCCCAGTGAACGTCCCTCACTGTTGCCAGTGGTGAGGATTGAGGGTCCTTGATTACTGGTCTAGTTGTGAGTCGTCACAGGGTCTAATGAAAAAAAAATAATAATTTACAGTCATAGTTGGATATATTTCCAGTACATGTAACCTCATATGAATTACAGAAGGGTGCAATTCAGGGCACATTGTGAGTGCTGAGAAGAGCACTCTTGGCTTATATCAAAGACTACAAAATACATTTCATGAACTTTAATTGTAGCCTGACTTAGGAATGGGGTCCATTGTCATCATGGTATTAGAAACTCAAAAGACATGGAAAAATTAAAGATGACGTATCTAAGGTGCACACTGGATTAAGATATGGGAGCATTCTAAAGGCTCAGATGTTGCACAGCCTCAAATGTTAAAATTTTGACAGTTACATTTTGCTACCTCAGTTATTCTAGCATTGTCCACATCTACTCCATATAAGCAAACACTGACAAAAGAGACATTGTCTAGAAGAAAACTGCTAAATTTGGTGTTTAGTTGTTCATGTGGACTACAGACTCACCTTTGTGCTGCCCTGAAGAAACTTTGGTGCATCTAATACTTCAATAAACCTTTCACTATCCAGTTGCCTATTCATGTACAAATGCCTGTATAAACAACATTGTAATCATTTAAGCCTTCTCACAAATTGTGCACATCTGCCCATTAGCTAAGATCTACCGCCATGCTGATTCGAGTTGGAGCATGCAGCACTCTCAAAGCTAGTGATAAGACATTCATTTGTGTTAATCCTCACTAGTGAACTGTTTACCAGTCTTAACTTCTAAACCTGAGTTGTTGCATCATGAAACAGGGTGCAAACTACACATGTCATTTAGAACATTAAGCAGAAAATAATTAAATTATTAAACTTGTGCCAGGCACTCATTATTTCTAGTAGTATTTCTGAATTACATGTATCATAAAGGACTTACCCATTCTCTCAAATATATAACTAGTAATGTGGGTAATAATATACCAGTTTCCTGCATTATCTTTATACAAATTAATTAATGCTAACTGCTATCTGGAACATTATAACTGTAGAATTGTTTTGTATCCATACTAGATTTTTTTAAGTTTCATTGAATTCCTATGACTGTATACTGCTGTTGCACTTAATAAATTGTCTGTAGACTTACCCCAGCTCTCCAATTTAAACAAGTCTATCCAGTGGAGCCATCTTAGTCACCAAAGTATAAATAAACATGTAACGTGTTTTATAAGTCCTGTTAAAGTACAATATGATAACTTAATGATGCAAGGAAATGAGCTGATATAACTCCCCCCCTACCCCACTACCATACATACCTGTGACCCTGTAACTGATAAGACTTTCTTCATCTTCATACTCATATTTTAACTAGGTTCATAAGTTAGTACTAGGCTAACTGCCCTTGTGGGCCATTTTAAGCTTAACCAATTACCTCATGTGAGAATCAAACTTTGCACCTTGTGTCTGTAGGGTAAAAAAATCTTAACCATTATGTTAATGGTTATGCAAGGAGTTCCAGGCCTTAGTTATAAAGAATCTAGTTCGCTTAATCTTGAAGGTATGACATAATTTATCCTTCAACCTGGTAAGAAAGGTCACAGTACTCAAGCTTCAATAAAATGAGACAAGTAAATATGTACAAACGGCATCTGTATCAACATGTTGTAACACAACAAACTGCTCAGTACAGTCGTGGGTGCTATTATAGAATATTACCCAGAATGCTTCATTTTCCATGTGGACGCCTGGTGATTAACAAGCAAAAAATATACCAAAAAAGTCAGAGTACATATTAGATTTATTTATATATTGACATTTGATTACCGGGATGGTCTGACTGGGTAGAAGCCCATCTTCAGCAGACGCCCAGAGGGTAAAGCTCCATCTAATTGCAAAACATTTTAAGAAAAATAATTTTATAATCTTCAAAATTGAAACAAAACATTTGCAGTTTAAATAATTATAACAAATTAGACAGGATATAAAAACATTAGATAAGAACAGATACAAGTTATATGACAATCATTTAATATTTAGAGAAATTTTATACATTTTGCAGAGAAATTAAAGGTAAGTTAGTCTAATACAAACAGGCACTGCAATATGAAGTGAAAGAAAAAATAGGCTTATGGTATATTTGGAGTGAAAGTCAGAGAAGAAAATTTGATAGCCATAAGGAAGCAAGTGAAGAAGGGAGAGTAAGGAGGTATGAGGGATGGAAAGTACTTTTTCATATTTTGGGATATAGTTTATCCTGGTTTTGATCAAGAACAGAGCCAGATTTTAGCTAGGAAGTCTTTCAGAGTAGTTTTGAAAGATGTGAGGGAGGTTATTGATCTGATAGATACAGGTAAGGAGTTCCAGGCCTTGGAAACCTTGTACAATTTATTTTATTTATTTATTTAGATTTGTTTACTGGGAAAGTCTGACTGGGCCAAAAGCCCATTTTCAGCAGAGGTCCGAGGAGAAATACTCCACAGAAATATAAGCAAAATCCAATAATTAGATTGTACAACAGTGTACATACAGTAAGATGAAGAATACACATCATCTAGGTAGTTTATACAAAGTAATATTCAATACAGTTTTCTAGTAGATACAAGTTCAAAAAAGAAAAACAAGCATTTCAGTGAAGATCACTGTGAGAAAAATAATATTAATACTCTGTACTTATTAAGTAATAGTTATGAATTAATGAGATTTCCTTTACATATATTTTTGAACGATTGAAACTTAAACACTGAGGAGAGGGAGAAAATGAGGTAAGGCGTGGACAGCGTGTTGAGAGAGTTATAGATATGCTCTCAGTCAGGTTTGGCACAGGAGCAATGCCAGTTCTTGGATAGATGTTCAAATATTAATTGTTTGAAACTGGTAGATTCAGGTGTATTTTGGAGGGTGTGGGGTAGAGAGTTCCATAATTTGGCTATTTAATTTGAGAATCGGGCTTTACCGTGAGGGTTGTTAGCTTTGTTTACTGTGAGAAAGTTTATGTCTGCAGATCTTAGCCCTCATGGGCATGAGTAGGGAACAACAAGTTCCTTGAGGGATGGGCAACTATCAGGATGGAAGATTATATTGTGTGTGAATTTCATTTAGTAGAGATGGAGAAGGTTAGGTAGCTTGAGCCAATTTAATTTATGTAGAGCAATACAGTGGTGGGTTTGGTGGGGAAGCTTGGCTGCGAAGTGGGCTATTTTGTTGTAGCAAGTTTCCAATTTGGTTAAGTCTGATTTTTTTTTAAGTTGGTAAAGAGGGGGAAAGCATATAGGAGTACAGAGAGGAGGAAGTGTCTAGATATGGCTAGTCTGGTATTGTCGGTGAGGAATGGCTTGCTTCTGTACAGTGAGCCAAGTTTGATGTGAACTTTCTTAATTGTGGTGGCTATGTGTTGGTCAAATATAAGTTTGTCGTTGATTGCCACGCCAAGGAGTTTTGTATGCTCAACTGGTTGGATGACTGGTTGTTTGCCAAGAGAATGGTGAAAGGAGGTGTTGTCAGTGAATGTTTGCTACTGGTAAATAGCATTAACTGTGTCTTTTTAGTGTTGAGGATTAGTTGTCATTTACTTAAATATGTTTCCATATCATTAAAAGCATGTTGGGCTACTATCTGGAGGTTTGATAAGGTATCTGCTGAGCAAATTAATGTTGAATCATCTGCATACTGAACTACATTAGCATGTGTTGTGGATGAGGCTAGATCACTGGAGAAGATGGTAAAAAGAAGGGGCCCTACTATGGACACTTGGGGGACTCTGACTAAGACAGGCAGATGTGGTGAGAGTTCAGATTTCCATCTTACTGCTTGTTGTCTGTCAGAAAGATAGCTTAGGAACCAGGAGAGGGAAGTCTTTGACAGGTTTAGTGAGACAAGAGTACTAAGGAGTTTCTGGTGGGAGACACTGTTGCATGCTTTTGACATGTCTAGGAAGATCGATGCTACTTGCTACTTGCTGGTTTGAATTTCTCATTTGGTTGATGGTGTTAGGGAAATTGATTAGGGCTGTGGTGGTGCTGTGTTTCAGTCTGAAAGCATGTTGGGAGGGAAAGATAAGGTTGTGAGATAACAGGCATTGTAGTAATTGAGTGTGGATACATTTTTCCAGAATATTGACACACTGGAAAAGGATAGCTATGGGTCTGTAATTGTTTAATTCTGTTTATGTTCCTCCTTTATGTAGAGGGGTGATATAGGAAATTTTCCATAATTTTGGGACATATTGTTCTGCTATTGACCTATTTATCAGAATAAAGATAGGCAGAGCTATGGCATCAGCTGAAAGTTTGAGGTACTCACTGGGAAGTTGATCAGCTGCTAAGGAAGAAGGTTTAATTTTTTTCAGCATGATTTATTTATTTATTAACCTTTGTTTATCAGGAAAATCCGAATGGGCCAAAAGCCCATTTTCAGCAGAGGCCCAGGGACAAAAGCTCCACAAAAATATAAGCAAAATACAATAATTATAAAGTACAATACAGTAAGATACAGAATTGCGCTGGTGGTGCTGTGGTAGCATTGTCGCCTCGCAGTAAGACGTTGCCCTGTTCGATTCTCAGCTAGAGCATCTTCTGTATGGAGACATCCGTGAATGGGCGTACCTTTGTTGAAGGTTGTGCGTCAGAGCTGGCAACTCGGCACGTAAAAAAATCTACTGCCAATCATTAGCGGACCGGAGTTCCGCTGTGGTGACCCCTAACTGGGAAAAGCCGAAAGACACAACAACAACAACAGTAAGATGCAGAATGCACATCATCTAGTTAGTCTATACAAAGTAGTATTCAATACAGTTTTCTAGTAGATACAGATTCAAAAAGAAAAACACAAGCATTTCAGTGAAGATCACTGTGAGAAAAATAAAATTAGTACTGTGTACACATTAAATAATAGTTATGAATTAATAAGATTTCCTTTACATATTTTTTGAGTGGTAATAAACACTGAGGAGAGGGATAAATGAGAAGGTGTGGGCAGCGTGTTGAGAGAGTTATCGATATCAGATCTATATAGATAATACCGAGCAGATTTGATAGGTTTGTAGACAAACAGGAGTTTTTGGTCACTGGATGGCAATAACCGACTGGGAACATAGTTGTGTAGAATGTTTTTTTAGTGCTGGACAGGCAGATGGATGCTGGATAATTTTACAGTGGTAAGATGTTGTGTATATGTTAGTTGATGAGGCAGTTCTAACCAATGTAGGCTTTTCAGTGCCATACAGAGGTGGGTTCTGAAAGGAGTATGTATTGCAAATTTAGGAACTTTGTTACAGCATTATCCAAGTTTTAATTTTTGTGAAGCCTGGAGGTTAGTAAGGATGGGGTCACTGTAAAGACGTGTGGGGAGGAGATAACTAGTGGCAAGTGTAGCTTTAATTGCATCTGTGAAAATGTTTTTTGCATTGTAAAGCATCCCTAGTTTTTGATAATGATGTTTTTCTTATACAATTTGTTATAAGCAGGTCAAATGTAAGATTATCATCCACTATCACCCCTAATAACTTGCTATGAGAAATGACTTCAATGGTTGTATTATCAAGAGAGAGGACTTTAAATTTTGTTTTTTCATGAGAGATTCGGTCTTTTTTGGGTTGAGCATGAGTTGTGAGTTACAAAGCCATATTTCAGTGTCTGTTAAAACATCCTGAGTAATTTTTTGGAGGTGTACCATGTTGTCAGATGTGCAAATGAGAGTGGAATCATCTGTGTATTGGATTAGGGAAGCCTTTTGTGTGGATGTATAGAGGGTGTTGGTGAAAACTTTAAAGACGAGAGGACCAAGAATAGAGCCTTGTGGTACACCAGTGGTGACTAGGCGGTATGGAGAGAGGATGGAATGCCATTTTACTGAATGACACCTAATGGACAGGTAGCTTTTTAATCACAGAAGGGTGGGCTGCGAAAGACCTAGTAAGGACATTTGAAGTAGACATTTGCTGTAACAAACTGTGTGGAAGGCTATAGAAAAGTCTAGAAATAAGGAAGAGATTATTTTGCCATTATCTCTACCTTTATTGACAGTATCTATATAAGTTAGAAGGGCAGTTCTAGTACTATGGGAAGGATGAAAGCCATGTTGTGTAGAGGATAAGAGTTCTTCCTGCACCAGATAGTCGAACAATTGTTTTTCAATTCATTATTCAAGTATTTTGGTGAGGGGAGCTAAGATTGCGATAGGTCTAAAATTATTAATGTCTGTTGAGTCAACACAGAGCAGCATAACTGTCTTCTGGTTTGTGACAGACCTAATTCTGTTAAAACATGATAAAAGTTCATTACTTAATGCTACATTTTCAGATGTGAAACATCAGCATAAATCATCACATATTGCTAGACCAGCTTCTCATAGGACCACTACAGAAACTGTGAGATCCATAATTATGAGTCCCACAAAAAAAAAAAAAAACAAATACTAACTCACAAAGGCATCAATGAATCTCAAAACTCTGCAATGCCATTAAAGTGTTTTTACATGTGGACTTTCAGGCATGAAGAAACATGGCATATTGGATCATTTATGTTTGGGTCCTAAGGCCACTTACAGTGAATCTAGTGATTTAAATATTCAAAGGGTCCCCTTCACTTTTTGAGTTGCTGGTTCACATTTGTCACCTGCATCACATTGGTCACATGCATCACATTTGTCACCTGCACCACATTGGTCACATGCATCACATTGGTCACATGCATCACTTTTGTCACATGTATCACTTTTGTCACATGCATCACGTTTGTCACATGCGTCACACTTGTCACCCACATCACATTGATCACATGCATCATATTTGCCTTGCTATATTGAAATCTGGTTGATGGTTTATGTAACCGCAGAAGCCTAGTTATTATACAGGTAGAAAGGATTTCCCATTGGAGCCCTGTGAGCTCCCCTTGAAGTTAATTAGAACCTAAGTAAGATTAGCACGGTGAACAGATCTGACTTAGGTTCTAATCTTACTTAGGTTCTAATTAACTAAGTAAGATTAGCACGGTGAACAGATCTGACTTGATATGTATTAATAATCTTTTTTCATTGCTTTGAGAATCCATTGTTATTTTACTGATATTTCTATCCGTGAGCTGTAGAGTATCTCATCTGGTAGACATTCTGACCACCTGCCAGTTTTTAGTAGCTTTCTGAGACACTGTTTTGGATAAGCTATGAACTCTTTGGAAACGTGCAGGGGATCATGTGTGCATTTTTATGCAACTGAATGCATGCCTGGAGAGTTGGTCTGGCTATAGCAAGCTTGCTGAGCTGTAGCAAGGGAATTCGGTGCCCCAGGCAGTACACCAATATGACACCCACAGCCAAGCATTTAAAAATAAAAAGCTAAAATATAAGCTGTCAACTAAGCAACTGCAGTTTTATAGACAGATTGCAAGCTACTTATTACATGATTGTGATCACAGCTATTTAGCCAACAGCGTGTAAGCTGTCAAATGTTTGGCACCACCTATGAGTTGAAACCAAGGGCAGGTACTTTTTTCACACCACCATTGCTACACCACTGGCTTCTGCAAGTTATATACTACCTACTGTTAAAACCCTCATGTGATAGTGGGGTATACCAGGTATCTCCTCAGAAGCTGAGCTGACTACAACTAACTGTCTCCTGAAAGGTATTGACTTTGTTTGTTTGTTTGTTTGTTTGTTTGTTTGTTTGGTTGGTTGGTTGGTTGGTTGTCTGTTTGTTTGTTTGTTTGTTTGTGTTTGTTTGTTTGTTCATTTAGTGCTGGGATAAAACAGTGGTCTATATGTATCATCTTCACTTTCAGCCCAGGATTTTCTGAATTATGAGGATTTCAGTTTTAGGTCAATGAACTAATGCTATGTATGGATGAAGACAATGAAGGTGAGGATGGAACTCTGTGGCACTGGCTTTATTGTTGAGGTGCTGAAGTGAATAATGACAGTGTAAGTAAAAGTCAGTCTCTGTTTCTTCTATATATCAGGTAAGTTTGTATGCAAGAACCACCTGTGACAAGGAGACATGCATGCACTGGGAGAAACAGAAAGGCATGCCGTATTGTTAAACTATTGTTTACATTATATGTTTGAGCACAAGAATGGCCAACCAGAGCTGAACAGTAAAATATACAATCAATACTGATGTGACCAAAGTTTCAAAGAGATGGGATTGTTCATGTGGGCGCTACTGGTGTCAGGCATGGGTGCACATGAAAATGATGTTAATGGATGTCTGTGGAAATGACTAAATAGGTCTGGTATCAGCTTTGCAATGGAACAATATCTTCAAGTCAGCCTTTCTGTCCTCTGTGCGAGATCAACCTAAATTAAGAAAATATATATTTGTATTGAGGGATAAGGAAAAAAAGGTTTCACTGAATGTAGAACAGGAAGGGGTTGAATTGATAACAAGAACTGAAGATGGTGGGGGCATTGTTTCAGAGGATGTCTGGAATTGGAAATCATCAACATCTTCTTGGGATAAGAGCACTGGAATTTTGAAGCAACATAGTTTCTATTATGGATTCCCAAGGATAAATTTATCGGGTTACTTTCAAAACATTAATATCTGCTTAATATTCAAAGGTTGGACCTCATATTTTTTTTCTGCTTCCTGATAGTTGACTAGGTGGGTAATGGCTTAATTCTTTCATGTATCTTTAAAGAAAACCTGCATAGAGCAATTCTCATTTGCAACATAAACCACTGTAGTATAAAGGCATGATTTTCCCATGAGTTACAACTAGAGACTGCTGTACAATTAATGCTAATATTTGATGTCATTTTTATTTACTGCTGTTCCAAAATAGTGCTTTATTTTTCTTTATTTACTAAAATGTCATATGCAATTTACATTTATTATAGTTGCAACTACAGTGACTCTGGACCCTGTTACTGCAAACGAGAACCTTCTCCTGTCAGAAGATCGCACAATGGTACGCTACACTGATGAACCGCAGAAAGCACCTTATAGCCCTAAACGATTTGATGATACACTTTACGTCTTTGGTTCTGAAGGTTTCACTTTTGGTAGGCATTACTGGGAGATTGTTGTTAAAAGTAAGTCAGACTGGGAGATTGGAGTTGCATATACCTCAATGCCCCGGAAGGGAAAATCTTGGCTTGGGAGGAATCCTGTTTCGTGGTCACTGGAATGCAGCAATATCACTTACACTGCATGGCACAACAACATATCAATAAAATTAAGTTGCAGATCAAAGATTGAGAGGGTTGGTGTTTATTTAGATTACAATGGAGGAATCATAGCTTTCTATAATGCTGAAAACATAGCACTTCTTGTGTCCTTCCGCTGTAAGTTTACAGAACCACTATACCCAGTACTAAATCCATGTAACTGTAAAGGAGGAAATTATGCCCCTTTAACAGTTTTACAGCTGAAAGGAATTGGCTCTGTTTAACATAATGACTCTTACACAAACTCTGCTCACATATTGCCTGTAATGCTTTATCCACAGTCTCATGATGTCATCTGTTTTTTTTTTTGTTTGTTTGTTTTTTTTTTTTGATGTCCTGGAAATTCAAGGACAAGAGTGTTAGAAACAAACTAGTATAAATACTATATTAGGAAACAGAATCTCATTTGTAAATATTTTTTATGCTTTCAACAGTATGTTACCTTAAGAACCAATCAAGATAAAATACTGACTTTTATCAAGATTACAGTTTGACATTTAAAAATCCAATGTAGTCTCAAAGCAGTACTCACCTGGAATAATTACACAAATTATTTTTCATGTTGTTTTTTGTTTTAAGATGTTTTATTCCATAGTTTTAGCATTTTTGATATGAAACTAATGTTTGAAGGATTTTGACAAAAATAATAGCTGTCATGAGCAGATGTAAATAAATACCAAGAATAAAAATATAAAATAAATGTTTTAAATATAACTGATGCAAGGAGTCATTATGTCTAAATTATGGTATACAGGTGTGCCTTTTTTTTTTTTACAGATTAGTATTTTTATATCACAAACTGAACTACTGCAGCTAACATGAAATATTTCATAACTAGTTCAACATAGACAAAGCAAAAAGGAGTTGCTGTTATTGCTAGCAACCTCCTTTTACTTATATTCACTTTTCAGTTTTGCAGTGTTTGTTGTACAAGCATTTTCAGTAATGTAAGAATAAAGTAATATGAAGTATAAATATCCACATATGGATATTCTAGTCTTCAAAATGTACTCACCATCTTTCATTATTTAGCTTACACAGTATATTTTTAGATTAATTGAAAATATTTGTATCAAAGCATTTTCACATAAGTATTTCCATTCCTGAAGTGTTGACAACATTCAACATCAAACATTTTTTTTCTGTGTAAAACAGGAAATAAAATGTGGATTTGTTTTCTAGTAAATATTTTATCACCCTAAACGGATGTTGTTTTAGAAGTGCAACAATGGTGGTGTAATGTTGTTGAAGGACACTTTATTGTCAAAGTGCTGGCTATGTGTTACACAATTTTAACAATTATTCTGTATGTATCATGATACAAGGTAAATGATGCTGGTATGTATGTTTTGTGGTGGTGATGGTTTACAATCCAACATTTTCTGTCCAAAAATCAAGACAGATAATAAAGCCTATTTTAACACCAACTACTTCCACTTAATTGAACATTCTGGGGTACGAGACTGTTACCAGTAAGATAAGGGGATTGTTGAGATTTCTTTTTCCCTTACTAGGATGAAGTTTCAGGCAGTGGGATCCTTCATGCAGATTGTTACCAGAAGACAACAATGGAACACACACCTCAGCAGGCTATCCTACACCCTAATAAAAGTAGTTAATTTGAACAACTTTAGCGCTTTTTTTTTCCATCATGGTTTATTCAACCTGCTTTGGCTTTAACTGTGTGAGCTGAAAAATGCATTGCAGTGGGTTTTCACTTTTCCCCCACTGTATGTTACGGTTGCATGTGAGCACACACACACACACACACACATATATATATATATATATATATATATGGTTCTACCTGACATAATCGAAACCACACAACACCGACAACCACATCACCGACACCACATATTCGACAGTCCATAAACACGAAACCACACATAACCGACAACGAAATAACCGACGGTACACAAACACGAAACCCCATACAAAACAAAACACATCCCCATTCCACAAACCACACACACAACACAAGCACACCAAAATCCTTACAAGCCCACACTAAACCTTACCCTAACCCTAAGGTCCGTCACTATCGCACACTTACCTACCCGCTCCCTAACCCTAACTCACTTAACCCGCCCCTATCGCTCCCTAACCCTAACTCACTTAACCCGCCCCTATCGCTCCCTAACCCTAACTCACTTAACCCACCCCTATCGCTCCCTAACCCTAACTCACTTAACCCACCCCTATCGCCACAGACCGTCAATCTCCACACTTACCTGCCTCGCACCCTAACGTCCGTCACTACCGCATACTCACACAGCCTTTCCCCATGTCGGCATCCTCGGCGTTGGTGTTGTCATCCGTCGTGTCGGTCTTCTGCATTGTCGATGTTCTGCAACCCGCGATTCGCGTCGGTCTTCTTCGCTTTCGATCTTCTGGAGCTGATTCCGATGTCGGTCTTCTCAGCTGTCGACGAAGTCAGGTAGAACCATATATATATATATATATATAATATATATATGGATTCACTTCATAACACTGAAACTTCAAAATACTGAAAATGACAAAACTTCATAATACTGAAGACCAAAATACTGAAAACTGAATACTCAAAATACTTGCTAATTATATAATGTGCAAGAAGTTTCAGAATTTTGGTTTCAGTGTTTTGAGTTTCAGTATTTTGAAGTTTCAGTGCTATGAAGTGAATCCATATATATATATATATATATATATGGTTCTACTTCATATAACTGAAATTTCATATGTCTGAATTTAATTTGACTGAGACCATAATACCGAATTTTCAAAATACTGAAAACTCATTTGACTGAATTTCATTATACTGAATTGTAAGCTATAGACATGATGTGGGTTTCCCTATTCTTATGACTTGCTTGTGATAAAAAGAATTACTGTAACTTATAGTGCTGATTGTCAGAATACCGATAGTTATTTAGAAAGTAGTGTTGTACTGTTTCTAAATGTAGGTATGTCTGTTTACATTTTTATGGGAAGCATCTCAAGTAATATGGCAGATGTTTTGTGCATTCCCAGCATTAGTGGCAGTGTGTAGCCTACTGTAAGGTAAGAAAAAGGTATATTCTCTTTTCCCCACTGTAGTGCGATCCTGGAGTTAGTAAATATATATATATATATATATATATATATATATATAGTTAGGGGGTGGGGCATAGCCTCCCACCTAGTTTGGTTTTATATCATCTGGCATCTGTTATGAGGATACGCAAGTACTTTTTACGTTCTGGAAAGAGTTAGTCATTGGTGTTGTAAGTGTGTATGTCTATGGTTTACAAGTTAGTATTTTGTAAGGTTTCAGTATTATGAGATTCAGTCAAGTGAGTTTTCAGTATTTTGAAAATTAGGTATTTTGGTCTCGGTCAAATGAAAGTCAGTCAAATGAAATTTTAGTCGTGAAGTAGACCCATATATATATATATATATA
The DNA here is from genome assembly GCF_019279795.1 of Protopterus annectens. Taxonomy (NCBI): domain Eukaryota; kingdom Metazoa; phylum Chordata; order Ceratodontiformes; family Protopteridae; genus Protopterus; species Protopterus annectens. Next base: position 599,271,722 of record NC_056736.1, read on the forward strand.
TATATATATATATATATATATATATATATATGTGTGTGTGTGTGTGTGTGCGTGTATGTGTGTGTGTGCGTGTATGAGTAAGGGATTGTGGAAGACAGTCCTCCACATGATGAATGCAGGGAGGAAGTTATTCTGGTTTATTTAATGTTTTTGAAGACAAGATTGAACCAGACGTATAAAGAAGATCCTGCTTGTTTGCCATCCAAATCTATGTTCCACTGAGGATGAATGAAAACCCCAAGCACAGATAGACAGAAGTCTTGCATTGAGAATGGTATACTGGCATGGTCTATGGGCAGCCATACCTGGGGTGCAATGTCTGTGCAAGCCTGATTCCCAAAATTCTCATCTGGCCCATGAACATTAACACTAAAAGTGACCCTATTGACATTAAGAAGTGTGCTTTCATCAACCTGGTAGTCTCCATTAATCGCAGTACTTGAGAACTCAAATCTATCCTGGGATAGTGCAATCTTTGCAGTCATATGATGTCAGTGGCTGTCAAAACTGAGACTCTGTTTGATGCCTATGCAGCATCCTGCCAGGGACAATCTGACCTAGACAAGGCCAGTGACAAAACTTGGGACATTGAACAGCAAGATGGTCCAGGATAGAGTGAAGGGGGATTCCCTAGCCCCAAAGCCAACCGATAAGCAGAGGAATAATCTCACCTTAATCTGTGCGTGAATCAATGTTTCAGTCACATGGTTCTAGTCCCATTCAATGATGTTAGTCTGAAAGCTGTGAGAAGAAATGGATTTAGTTGACAAAACAGACTTAGTGGAAGGTGGCCTGGGGAGACAAGCCTACCTATATCCAGTTCTGAAAAGGAAGACTCGCTGTCCTGCCTTCTGAATCTATTCCTTGGTCTATCAGAAGAAGATACTGAAATCATAACCAGCCCACTGGTACCTGAAGGGGACTCAACTTCCTCATAATTAGGTTGTTTGGGAGTCTACTACAGTAACAGCCTGCAAGCCCTCTTTTTACCTGGGACAGATAGCAAGCACTGAATTCCTTAGAAGGTCAGTCCCTATTGGAATCTTCCTTTCTCTTGTAGGCCTTGTTCTTATGCCTAGGCTTTTGATCTTCTCCCCTCAACCCCCCCTTCCAGATAACAGTTCTTATAGTGCTATTTTTCCACGGTCCTTAACAGTCCTTTTTGTGGAAGCCTCACAGTCCTGTTTATGATGCTTGAGATACTAGGCACTTGGGCAAATTATACACAAATATACTAATGAGATGGAGGGAATTTTTGAGAGCATCTTTCACATTTCTCGAAACGTGAATAGAAACATATAAGAGTACATTGCCCCTCATATTATACATTTCTTAAAACCTGAATGGAAATACGTAAGACTACATATCATAAGCAAATAACCAATCAACCAAAGAAAACAAGCCTGACAATAGCAACTAGCATTTTACATACTAAAAACTAAAATTACTATTACTTTTACCAACCAGAAGCAAAACCAGACAATAAAAAAAATTAAGAACAGCAGTACAAACTAATACTAATCCACGTGTATAAAACTGCTTCTCACTGGTGAGTGGAGGGTAGCTAAACCAATAGCATTTGAATTTCAGAAGAAAATAGAAAAGGTCTGACCTGGAATTTAAGATGCCTGTTGGAAACATAGTATCAATCATCAATCTATGAATATTCTAAGGAGACTTGTGATCGTTTGTTTCATTTGCAAGCTAACGAGGAAAAAAACAGGTGATAATAGTAGGAGGGCACAGGGCATGGTGGGACTGAGGGGAGGAGTTGGAGGTCTGGGTAAAGTCTTGGTTCTGAAAAGACTTAAGCTTGCAGTGAAGTCTTGATAGTTGAAGGAGGAGGAAATGATCATCTCAGATCAGCTGTCATGGAATGCACACTTTGATTAAAAACTGCATGGAGCACTTCATATCAAAACTGAAGGTGACAGTCGGTATTATAGCTACAGTCATTGTTTTTTTTTTTTTCTTTCCATTTGTTAAACAGTTATGTCCTCTAGGAACAAATGTCATGGATCAAAGATTAACCAAGAATCAAACCCAGTTAAACAAATTGTTTAGAGTCACATACTTTGCAAATGGACTTTAGGAGTCACGCTCACAAGAACAAAAGAAGCTTTTTAGCAGCCTGTACTCTTAATCCTCTGTGCTAAATTGTCAGACACAGTCCCAATGACAAAAGGTATGTGTCTGCCTGTTAAAAAAGTCTTTGTTAAATATTTAGGCTCAGCACAAAAAGTTTACAGATGAGAGAAAAATTCTGTCTTGCTTTCAGTTTTAGGTTTTTAAAAGGGCTATATTGCTTTGTATTATTTAAACTTTGTCTGGCAGATAGTATTGAAGTTAAGGTTGACAGCTCTAATTCCTGTAGTACAGGGTTTGATTCACTCAGACCATGCTTGCCTACTGTACTGTGTGACCTTGAGAAAGTCACTTAACCAGATGTTGCTTCCATGTAGTGCTGAAAAAGGACTGTGTGTCCAGCTGGTTAACTGTTGACAGTTCATAAGGTTTATGATTTGTTTTTATGTGAACAAAGAAATAACACAGAAAAAAAGTAAGATTTGCTGTTCCATGTTGCATATTCCTCATTGCATGTATAACCTTTCTGGTTTCTGTACAAAGGAGTATGATCATGGAAACACTGAAGTTGCAAAGCTAGTGGGTCTATATCACATCGTCTAACCCTTATTTTATCAAATACCTAATTGTCGAACTCTAATTGCCGCACTACCTATTCAGTGAATGACCTAATCATTGAAGTGGAATTCATCAAAAGATTTTACTTGACCAACACAGCGAAAGGTAAACTTTTTTACATTTTTATAGGGGGGCGGGGCTGCACCCACCTGCACCCCCCACACCCCTACAAATTAAATATACCAACTCCAAGATCGCGCTACAGTGAAGTAATGGGTATATCACAGCCAGTCTGCATGTCAGTCACACATGTTTTTTTTTCAGGATGGCCAAGTAAAATCTTTCAATAAATTCCACTTCAATGATTAGATCATTTGCTGAATAGGTAGTTCAACAATTAGGGTTCAACGATTAGGTATTCGATAAATTAAGAGTTTGATGATGTGATATAGACCCAATTAGTGCATGGCTGAGACTGTCATTCACAACAGTTCCTTCAAATGTATGTTTTTATCATAAAAACCTAATATAAATGGTGATTTTTATATTCTACTGCAGAAATGATCAAATAGATGCGTATATGATGCCCAGCAAAAGACGACTGTGTATCAGATCTTACTAAGTGTAATTTTAATGGTGCAGTGGCACAAAATGTATTCTGAATACAGTCATTCTGTGAGCATAGTTCCATGCTCCATTTAGATGCTAAAAATGTAAGTAATCAGTAAAATTAAGGAAGGTTCATGCTGCTGCAGTAATTTAGTGTTCTCTGCAGAAATTTGTATTTGTAAATTAAGGAAGTGATTTGCTTAATTTTTATTTGCCTCTGCCATTAAAAATTATTGCACATGTGAGTACCTTGCACTGAAGGTACTTTGAATATCAATTTCAATGCTATTAGGTTGCTCTATTTAAGATTTATAGGTCTGAACAGAGAGATGAAAAGGGACCAAATGGAGAGATGATAAAATCAGCGCACAAATGAGATCAGTACTGCTGGAACTGAATTCATCCTCAAGTCTTGGCGAGCACCTTCATGAGGTGGACCCTGTTTTTACGAAATCTCACCAAGATGGCACTGATGTATAAACTGTATTTACTATACCATATATCATGGACAGAAGCAGGTTAAAAAATAAAAAAGTCAGCTGGGTGCACAAGACCTAGGATAAAAAAAAGTGACCAATTCAAGTAGGTGCACTAATGCCAAAACTGGAAAAAATGACAGTATAAAATCCTAGAAGAGATGGACACATTCCTACAATGAGGTTAGGCCAGGCTCAGCAGGATGATGCCCCCCCCCCCCCCATTGTAGATGGAAGCAGTAGTCCACAAAAAAAAACTGACAGGCCAAAAAAAGAGCCATAAAGGTGACAGACTGAACTACTGTGGATAAAAAAATAAATTATATATTGTTACTATTATGCAAGAAGCCCAGAATTTCTGGAGAGAAGATATACAAAAAGATTAAGAGAGAAATTAGAAAAAAGAAATATACTTGTACAAGAAAAACTGTCAAAAGCTTCAAATGTAAATTTGTGTTCATTCTTAAAACAGATTCATGAAAAACATTATATAAACCAAGAAACCTTGGGCCGTTTGGAAAAAGAAGCAACTGAGGAAATTACAAAAATATAAAGAACAAAATCTAGAGATTTTTGAAAGGTATAAAAAAGAAATATGGACATAGGAAAGAAAGAAAGAGAGATCTGATATGGCATAATATTTATGCAAAGAAGCCAAATTATCAATACAAAAAGCAGCTGCAAAGATATTCAAACAGAAATACTGGCAAAGGCACTCAGGTATGGAAATTTTCACAATACAAAAAATGAGATCAAAATGTGGGAACATAAAACAAAAGATTAGTTAAGCAGAAGTTAAAAAAATAGAAGCTGAAGTTATGGAATACCTGCAAAGTGAATGATTTAGTTTAGAAAGTCTAACACAGGTTATGTCACAGCATGATGGAACAATGGGTCTCCCCAAGTAAGTAGAAACAGGAGGCGCAGGAGACATCTGAAGAAGAAATATGGACGTGGCAAAGAAAAAGACATTTAACAGTGCAATATCTATGCAAAGGAGAAAGCAAAATTAATCAATACAAAAAGTAATACCAAAGCTATTTGAAGAGAAATACAGACAAAGGCATCTAGATATGGAAATTTTTACAATACAAAAAATAAGAAAACAAAAGTGGAAAAGAGGATTACAAATGGAAAAGTTAAAGAAATAGAAACTGAAGTTAAGGATTACCTGCAAAGTGAAGGATTTAGCATAGAAAATCTAACTCTGATAACATCATAGCATGCTAGAAGAAACCAGTGGAGTAGGAAGCATCTAAGTTGCCATATGACGATACTTTGGAGCCTTCAGTAGGAAAGCAGTACAAAAGTTCAGCTGGAATTGCGCAGCAAGGGAAGGAGCAGAAAACTGTGGCAACTCGGATGCAGTCAATGTTGTGGAGTGATAGGCCAGTGAATTCCCATATGAAAGAGCAATGGATGACACAGAGTGAAGCTAAAGAGAATATGGTACAGAAGCATGTCCTGGAACTTTCTGTAAAGTGCCCACAGGAAATGCAGAACAAAGAATGTGCCCCTACTTTAGAAGCAAATGATATAAGGAGATGGATAGACGTATTAAGATCCAGGAAAGAAATAGACTACAGAAAGCTAGTAAGACCCAGAACATTAGAAGTTTGATAAAACAAATGAACACAGTAATCAGGACTATTCATACAGATCCATGCAATATAACATAAGTAAATAGGATATATTACTTTGTAGCTGAATTAATAACAGATAAAGTCTTACAACAAAAACACGAGACACTAAGGGAAAGGAAGGGGAGAACTCAAATGCCATCATGAAAGTATCGAATAGAGAAAACTATAAAGCAAGTAAAACAAGAAGTGTCTCTGTTAGAAGAGTACAGAAGTGGGAACAGAAAAAAAAATACTCAGAAAGACAGACGTAATAAAAGCAACTTGCAGTATCAGAACAGACTAGGATCTATCATACACTATTGCAAATAATAAACTAAAGATATCAGCACAGGCAGAAAAAAAAACAGAAGATATGCAGAGAAATATAAAGGAACAGTGCAAAATATGCAATTTATTGATGACCCAAAAAATTTTTACAGAGAATTGAGCAAAAAGGCAAAAGGAATAGAAATACCACAAATAAAAAAAAAAAAAAGAAGAAGAAATAGATACGTTTTTGGATAAATATCTATGAGGAGCCTGTGGAACATAGCAAAGATGCTGAATGGATAGAAGAAATAAAAGAAACAGTAAGGAGGTCAAATGCACAGAGATATGAAATTGGATGAAGTTAAGGCCAAAGAAATGCAAACAAAATTTAGAAAAGCTCCTAACTGGAAAACCCTAGGCCCAGATGTAGTACCTAACCTCTGGCTAAACGTATTAATATCTTCAAATGAAGATTTAGCCATGAGTAAGAACTATTTATATGCACACCCTGAGAAGATGTCAACCTAGTTAACAACAGGAAAAACAATACTTCTCCTTAAGAATGAACCTGATGATATTCTAAAAACTATAGACCAATTACTTGCCCTCCGATGATGTCTAAACTATTTACTGGAAATGATGCCAACAGAGTTTATAGTCATTTGGAAGAAAACTTACCCCCGGATTCATGAAAGCTTGCATGGAGTGCAAGAAGAGTGTAGGAGGTCACGCCGGCAATATGTCTGTCGTGCGATCCAGCAACAGCCGGCAGGGGAGTGCACGAGAGCTGCTAAAGCTACTCTTGCACGGACAGCGTCATGGTATGCAAATTACCTCATTTGCTGGTGAAAGCCATGCAAATGAGGTAAATTTGTGATCCAGGAAACACTAACTTGTCCATGGAAGATTAGTGTTAGCTGCAGAAATGTACTCCATTGGTAACGGAGTACATTTCTGAAAATAGCTAAACGGAGCTATGACAGCTCCAAATAAAGGATGCATGCAGTTGACGAAGCATGCCAATGGCCAAATATAAGGCCATTGGCATTTTAAAATGTTTAAACATATAATAATTTAAATGTTTTCCCTGATCTCCGATGTTTAAGCATAGTGCAGCACCGCGCAAACGTGCGGCGCTTATAAAAACAAGAAAATCATTTTAAAAAGCCAAAAATAGGCATTTTCACTAAAAAGCTTATTCTGCCATGCAGGTGAATGGCAGACTGAAGACAACAAGGCCACTGACTAGTGCTTGCTAAGGGGGGAAGCTCAGTGTGAGAGATGTAACCATGCATTACTAGGCAATCCTATGCAAATGAGGATAAGGATAGTGAATCCCAATTTTCCCCAGCATGTGAGGCATGTCCCAAGACTGTAAGAGTAGGAGTAGGTGAGTAGACGAGTAGAATATAGGTGACATCATGAGGGGGTGTGTCAGACAGGCTGTAAGCTAATTGGAGCACAGTGGTTTGTGTTTGCCCTGAGTTGCTCAGGATTGCAAGAGGTGTGCCAACAGTTGTCCTATTTGAAAACCTCAAACCAAAGGTGCACACTGTTAAAAGATAGGAAACTCCTTGCAAACATGCACACAGCTTGTGCGCGCGTGTGTGCGAATTTGCGCTTGTTTGCGCGGTGCTGCCCCGGGAGGAAACAGAAAGGCAAAAGGAAGGAAAAGAAGTAGTAGGAAGTTAACCAAGGAGAACTAGCAGAACTGCCAGGTGAAATATATCAGAATCAGCCAATTACACAGGCAGCAGACTAGCCAAGCCCAGCACTTTAAACTCTGCAAACACTATTCCCCCTGTTGTTTCTCAAGAACTCTGCAACACTGCAGTATACAAAGAGGGAAAGCTTAAAAAGCTTAAGTCAGACAAAATGTTAGAGGCTGCTCTTGCTATCATAAACCAGCATGTGCAAGGTGCTGAGGGTGGTGATGTTGTAAATGCTGCTGAGCAACCCACAGTGAGGAGACGGAGAAGAGTGTACAGACCCAGAGTAACCTACCAGGGGCTACATGAGCTGGAGATAGTGGAGCGCTATAGGGTTTACAGAGACCTCCTACAGCAAATTGTTGAGCTGTGCCGGCCACGCCTCACACACAGAACCAACAGAGGGGGACCCATCCCAGTGGATACCAAGGTATGTGTTGGCCTAAGAATACTAGCTACAGGTACCTTCCAAAGACCAACTGGTGATATGATGGGGATTTCACAGGCATCAGCATCCAGGGTACTCCACTAGTTCCTGGATGCCATGTCAGCACATGTCGGTGACCACATATATTTTCCCCAATTCCCGTGAGGCATTGGCCGGCAATATGCGTCTTTTCCACGAAATAGCAGAATACCCTGAGGTAGTGGGTGCAATAGACTGCATGCACATATGCATCAAAGCACCACCCGGTGAGCGGGGTAAGGTCTATATCAACCACAAGGGCTTCCCCTCCATCAACTGCCACGTCGTGTGTGATGCCCAGGGCATAATAATGAATGTGTGTGCTGGCTGCCCTGGAAACTATCATGATTCCCACATCTGGCATCTGACGCAGCTATACCAGAGATTTGCCAATGGGGACATCCCTGATGGTCACCTAGTGGGGGATGCTGGATACACACTGGAGCCATGGCTGAAGACACCCATCAGAAATGCACACACACCTGAACAAGAACTCCATAATGAGGCACACTCACAAACAAGAAACATAATTGAGCGTGTGTTTGGGATGCTGAAGTCACGGTTCTGGTGCTTGGACACATCTGGTGGAGCCTTGCAGTACTCACCAACTACATGCACCCACATTTTTATGGTATGTGCCATGCTACACAATATGATCCTGCGGAAACAGCTGCAGCAGGAACAGCATGGGGCAGGGCCAAACAGCCCCCACCATTGCCAAGGCCTGCACAGGCACAGCATGACTCGGAGGAGGAACAACCTGACCCTGCCCCAGTAGGCAGAAGGAGGCATGCCCAGTATGCCCTGACCTTGGCAAAGAGGCAATGCATAGCACATACACTGACTCAGTAGGAACCCTGGAAATGACACCTCTCTCTGACTCGCACATACAGTAAAAGGGATGCCTAACTTGACACTACCTTTTTTCAAACATGTATAGGGAGTGTGCTATGTGCATCCGATACAGGCAGCCCTGCAGCACCACCTGAGGCATGAGTGCCCTATTTTAAGCAATATAAAGCACTGCTAAGCACATTTTACCAGTGTTGAGCATATTTAAATACAATTGCGTATAGCTGCACACCATGCTAACCAGCGCAATGTCAGGCAACGTCGGGCAATGTTGGGCAAAGTTGGACAAAGTCGGGCAAAGTTGAGCAAAGTCGGGTAAACACACTCACATCTGCTTTACTGTTCCTTAACCAGTCAGGTCTGCCCAGCAGGAAAATAAAAAGCAGTGACAGGGCTCGAACTCAGGATACTGTTCACTATAGTCACAGTACTGAACCACTAAGCCATGACAGCATTTCACTGGCACAGACACAACTTAAATCACTCACACATACCAGTTGGGGGGTGGGGTCACATACCTAACAGTCATAGCCAGCAGGACAATTGTAGACAAACACAAACACAAATAAATGCTGTATCATGCCCTCTGAAGAGGCATATGGGTAACCTCCCCCCAGGCCTATGCAGACAGATAACAGCAGGCCAGGCAGTGTGATGTGGGATGGGTAGGCTATGAAGTCACAAAGTAATATGCGTGTAATTAGAAGCTAAGATCTGTAGTACAGTGGTATGCCTCAAGCCAGTACAATAGGTAACAGTACAGACTGAAATGGAGTACCTGACATAGCAGTGCAGGCCTAGCAAATGTGTATAAGTGTCAGGTGTACCCCTTATCCTATGTACACCCAAAGTAACAATTAGGTGTGCCCCCCCTGGTAGAAATGTACAAATAATAGCTGTCCCCCTGTATGTAGAAATGTTGATAAGTCTATGCAAATTGACTCATGGAAACCCTGCAGGCACAGCGTGCTTCCTGTCGATGTACAACACAAAGGTGAGCCCTGAAGTAAAAACCAACTTGATTTTTCACACACATATAGTATATATGCTCATAGTGGGCATGCTCACACACTTGAACAAATTTAGCAAATTTCAGTCAGCAACATACTGAAAGGTCATACTGGGCATGCTCACACACTTAAACAAATGAAGCAAATGTCAGTCAACAACATACTGAAAGGTCATACTGGGCATGCTCACACACTTAGGCCATGTCTGAGTACAGCAGTGGGCCACACATATCTGGCAGTTGCAGTTCTTATTCCAGACACATGTCACTATTCACCAATCCTGCCTTGTGCACACAGTGATATGAAAACATACCCATATAATATATTGGACCCCTGTCATAATCAAACTATGTAATACAAGTACTTAAGTTGTTCAAAGAAAGTTAAAATACAAAGAAGGTCAATAAATCTTTGATCAGTATCATCAAGAAACAATGCGCACTCCTAACATTATCCAAGCCAAGCTCTGCCAAAAATATTGCCAAAGATTCCATAGAGAACCATGAAGCTTTCTTTAGCTATGTCATAAATATCAATGTAAACTCATATATGTTCTGAGTTAGTGCAAAGTGTACATGACTGACATTGCCAACATCTTGTCAGACAGGTTCATACATATTTACCCCCCTCTCACTGACAAAAGGGTCCATTATCATACCTGGAGATTGTGAAAACCCAGAAATCACATATACAATGGTTAAACAGCTCTATCCAAACCTAAAAACATGGCGTCTATGGGATGACTTGGTGTCCCTGGCTGTGTCATGTGTGAACTCCAAAACAAACAGACCCTGCACCTTAACAGTCTGTTGAGACTCACCCTCTGTACAGGATATGAAACTGTTGAATGGGTTACAGCAATGTTTGGCACATCCCACAAGTGTTGTTGCAGACCAAACATGGGAACTATTGTCTTATAAGCCTAATAAGCCTGATCTGCAAGGCCATGGAGTCCATCATTATGGAACTCATAAACAGAGTTATTGGGAGCCTACAAACACCCAACCCTACCCATTTTGGTTTGGTTAGGGGCAGATCATGGTCCCTAAACCTGCTAGACAGTTTGCAAGGCAGTTACCCAGGACATACATCAATGAAATGAGCTCCACACAGCCTACATAGACCTTGAAAAGCTCTTTTCCAACATCCCACACACATGTCATATCCACAAAATCAACAACCTGTGCATAAATATGTATGTCATCTGATGGATTGCCAAATGGGGCACAGATAGATCCCACAAGGTAAGAATTGTGGTCTCCCTGTTGGACTGTAAGCTGGTAACCACTGCTGTCCCCCATGGCTCAGTCCTTTGACCCCTCCTGTCTGGCGTATACTATTCAGAAGTACAGTCAAACACACGAGGGCTATGGTTATCAAAGTTTGTGGATGACTGCAAAAAGGTTGTCATAATCGATGTTTGGGACAACAGAGACATCCTTAAAAAGGGTCTCAGTCAGACAGATGTGGTGCCAAAATTATGGCCTCGAGCTACAGTCATACAAATACCACATAGGTGCCAACACCCTAAATATGGAGGTAATAATAAGGGATCTATGGACAAATGTGGATAGTCATCTCTCCTTTCAGAAATACATTCACAAAGTGGTTAGAAAATCATGCTATGTGTTCCCACAAATTGCCAAAGTCTTTGCATGTAAGTCAAAGGAGGTTCCCTCTACTTATCAGTAATCAGACCCATCAGAGAGTACCATGACACACTTGCAATAAATCTGACGAAGCACCTTCAGCAGCTGGAAAGACCACTGAAGTACCTCAACAAGAGGATTACTGGCCTCAAACAGTTGCCCCATGCAACAAGACTGAAGTAACTCAATCTGTACTCTGTTGCATACCGTCTACTCATGCGATCTCTGCCCAACAGACAGGTCCATGTCCAATGCAAAACTGATGTACATGCTGTATTTGAAGTAAACCCAAGCTCACTGTGCCACATGCTCTAGGGATATAATCATCACAACACTAAACAGAACATGTTGGAGGGATACATTACTAACTCACAGACTTCCCTTGCTTTGGAACAGGCTCCCAACCTACATTAAGCTGAGTCCCTCTCTGACACTCTTCCAGAGGAACGTTTTTTAAGTGCAACTGTGCATATAAATACATGAAATTCTAACATTTTAAAACAATTATATTTATATAAATAAATAACTATAAAAAATCTAATTTTAGTGACTAATTGTATATTTAATTTAATTTTAATTATGTAGTTTAAGAACAGTATTGTGGCTGAAACAATCTGGTGGATGTTGGTGTAATAAAGCCTAAAAACGGTTTGAGAAGTTTTTATTGGTATTTGGTTGTTGGTTCGAATTCTATTTTATCACTCTTCCAGAGGAACCTTGATGAGTGTATGTGAAACTGAACTGTCACACCATGGATCACTTCATCAGCTCTACTACACAGAGGCATAGGAAACTAACCCCATGTGTGGTGATAGCTGCACACTCTGGCCATATTAATATATGCCTTCAGGCAGATAGCCTATTACATACCTATGTACCTATATATGTAGGGGGAACACAGTATAATAAGCCAAAGATGGATGGACAGAGATGTGTGTAAGAGGGTGACCATGACAGGGAGCCATCCAGGACTGTCCCACCTAGTACACATCCCAATGGCACAAAAGACATGAGGTGCACATCTCACCCACTGTACATAATAGCCACCAGTATCTGTAAGCATTACAGTGTATGTGGTGCATGTGCCTGATGTACAACATGACTGTACAATGAAGTACACATCTACTATCCGTAGACATGTACCTGTCACATAGGCTCATAGGAATGTAGTAGACTATCTTCACGAAGGCATATATTAGCCTAGGCATGTTGTGCAGCTTTCACCACTCCATTGGTTAATCTCCTAAGCCCTAGTTCTAATAGTTAGCACCCTAAGCCCCTTTCTAGTGGGGCTGCTGATGTGATCCCTGGTGTGAATAGTCTGTTTTCCATCCACTCATCAAGGTTCCTATTGAAGAGTGTCAGTGAGCGGCTCTGTCTTATGTACATTGGGACTCTGTTCCACAGTAAGGCAAGTCTCTGGGATGGTACTCTATCCCACCAGCATGTTGTATTCATTGTTGTGATGAGGTTCATATCCCTGGAGTGTGAAGTGCGACTCAATTTTGTTTTCCTTAGATGGAGCATGTTCAACAGTTATGTGTTGGACATGGCTCTGTATGTTAGGCAGAGTTTGCCTCTGAGTAGGCGGTACGCAACAGAAAACACATTTAGTTTTTACAATTGTGTTGTATAACACATCTGTTTGAGGCCAGTAATCCTCTTGGTGAGGTATCTCTGTGGTCTCTCCAGCTGCTGGATATGCCTAGTAGAGTACATCCAAAATGGTGCATTGTACTCAATGATGGGTCTGATGACTTAAGAGTAGAGGGCCACCACTACCTCTTTTGATCCTGATGCAAACCCTTTGTTGATTAGGTGGGCCACATAGGATTTCCTAATCACTTTGGCAACATGGTTGTCAAAGGAAAGATGACTATCTACTTGTGTCCCCAGATCCCTTATTACCTTGTTAGTTTTTAGGGAGTAACACCTATGTGGTAGTTTGTGGGTACTTTGTTTTCCCCATAGGGGATTACTATGCATTCTTTCGCATTGAGCTTGAGGCCATGATTCTGACACTACACATCTGTCTCACAGAGTCCCTTCTGGAGAATATTTGTGTCATCTTGGGAATCTATTATGGCAAACACTTTACAGTTCCCAGCAAACTTAGTCAACCACAACCCTCCTGTGTTGGAATGTACTTCTGAGAAGTATATACCAATCAGGAGGGGCCCTAGGACTGAACCCTGGGGGACACCAGTTGTTACCGGTTTAGAGTCTGACATGTAGCCAGCAACTCTTAATTTGTGGGATCTATCTGTGAACCAGTTTGCAATCCATCTTGTGATGTATGGATTTATGCCCAGGTTGGTGAGTTCATCTATGATACCTGACTGGGGAATGGTGTCAAAGGCCTTAGTGAGGTATAGGTAGGCTGTGTGGAACTCCTTTCAATCATCTGAAGCCTGGGTAACTGTCTCAAAGAAATCCACCCAGTTCAGTAGGCATGATCTGCATTTGACGAAGCCAAACTGGGTGTGCTCAACTGTGTGAAGGTTCCCAATGTCTTTATTGATAACTTCCATTATGATTAGCTCCATTGTCTTGCAGATGAGACTCGTCAGGCTCATAGAGTGGGAATGCCAAGGGTCTGTTGTGGCCCCACCCCTGTGGAGTGGAAAGAACATTGCTGTGCAACATTCTATGGGTACATATCCTGTAGAGAGGATGTAGAGAGAGGTGTAGGTATCCTTGATGAATATGGATATGCCCCCCCCCCATGTGCTATGATCCAGGTTCTGATGCTGGAAGGTATGGAATGAGTATTATCCTGGTAGTGCTGGTGTGCTCTCTGGAGCCTTGAACTAGGTTTCTGTTACTGCACAGATATCAATATTCTCCATACTGAAAAGTGCCTGGAGTGTGTGCATTTGGAGGCTGAGACTTCTTGCAATGAGTAGCATTTAGCTCACTTTGTGGTTATTTGTGTTGGTTACTGGGTTTGGTTTGTCCTGAGTGACCAGTGTTTCACACCAGAAGTCAATGCCTCATTGGTCCGATCCGACCATAAGCTAATTACCCTAGATATCCACATTCTGCCCCCACCCCCCATTAAGGAAACCATGGTAAAAAATTTCTCCAAAGCCAACCATGCTTCTTAAGATGGAAGTGGTGAACTTCATGACACCCATGCAGATGGACAGTAGTTATGACTACTGAATCCTACACAACTGCACTTTATAAGCACTTACATGAGTGCATGGATTGTGCTATCCCAAACAGAACCAAGATGCTATCCTCCAAAAAAAGGAAGCCAATCTGCTGGTCCCCTGCCATAAACAAACTGTACAACAGAAAGAAGAAACTGCTGCAAAAGAGAGTAAAATCCCATGAGTGTAGGAGCTCCCTGGTCACCCTCAGTAAGAAGCTGCGATCCCTGATAAAATCATCCAAAGCTAGTTACAAAAACAAAATCACCACTGATTCAATAGACAACCACAAAGCAAGAATCTCAATGACAATACTCAGATCTGCTCTGAGTTACAGCACAATGGCACTAAATATACAGAACCAACTGATATTGCCAACATCCTGGCAGATAGCTTCAGTGCTAACTTTACCCCCCTCCCACCCATTAATAGCCCACCTCTATACCGAAGAATGCAAAGTTCTTGTAATCACGGCTGCACAGGTAAAAACCACACTCTCCAAAGCCAGGAACACAGCATCCATGAGACCAGACAACATCCCAGGCTGTGTTCTACATGAACTACAGAACAAACTGGCACCTCACCTAAGTACCATGTTCAATCATAGCCTCACCTCAGCCTTTGTGCCTGCTGAATGGTGCACAGCAACGGATATCCCACTCCACAAGGGGGGAGCCACCACGGACCCCAGGAACTACCACCCCATTAGCCTGATGAGCCTGGTCTATAAGGCCATGGAACGTATCATCATGGAACTTATAAACAAAGACATTGGTAATCTCCAAACTCTGAACACCACCCAGTTTGGGTTTGTAAAAGGCAGATCATGTCTCCTAAACCTGATAGACTTCTTTGAAGCAGTCACCAAAGCTGTAGACAAGGGTAAGGTGGTTCACACAGCCTATCTAGATCTTGCCAAGGCTTTCTACACCATCCCCCACTCTGGAATTATAGATAAACTAACTAAACTAGGTATAAATCCCTATGTCACAAGATGGGTTGCCAACTGGCTCACTGACAGAACCCACACTGTGAAAGTAGCAGAATCCAAATCCGACTTCAGACCAGTGATAAGTGAAGTCCCACAGGGTTCAGTCCTGGGTCCTCTCCTGTTTAGTATCTACTTCTCTGAAGTACAGGCTAACACAGAAGGTCTTTGGCTAATGAAGTTCGCAGATGACTGCAAACTAGGAGCCATAATCAAAACTCCTAACGATGTGGACATCATACAAAAAGGTCTCACTGAGACAGATGTCTGATGTCAAAGCCATGGCCTCAAGCTCAATGCCAAAAAGTGCATTGTCATCCCCTTTGGTAAAAACTCTGTACCCATGAACTACAACATAGGCGGTAGTATACTTAACACCAAAAGTGTGATAAAAGACCTTGGGACACAGGTAGACAGTAGTGTCTCCTTTTGATAATCACATTGCCACAGTGGTCAGGAAATCCTTCTACATGGTACACCTCATCACAAAAGGTTTCTCATCCAGAAAAAAAGAGGTCATTGTTCCCCTCTACTCATCACTCATTAGACCCATTATAGAGTACAATGCCCCTTTTGGTATGTACCTCACAAGACATTTACAACAACTGGAAAGGCCACAGAAATACCTCACAAAGAGGATCATCAGAGGATTACCGGCCTCAAACAGATGCCCTACACAGACTGTCTCAAAAAACTCCAGCTTTACTCCGTCGCATATCGCCTACTCAGAGGTGATCTCTGCTTAACATACAAAGCTATGTCAAACCCAGAGTGTTGGACATGCTCCACTTAAAGAAATCCCAATCCCTCCGAGCTACACGCTCTAGGGACCTAAACCTTGTCACCACAATAAACAGAACATGCCAGAGGGATAGATTCCTGTCCCAGAGACTTCCCATACTCCGGAATAAACTACTTATATATATCAAACAAAGCTCCTCATTACCACTCTTCAAGAAAAATCTTGATGATTGGATGGGAAATAGGAAATTCACCCCTGGGATCACCTCTGTGGCTCTGCTCAACAGTGGCACAGGAAAATAATTTTCTTGGGTGGCAAAAGCCAGGGTACCTTTTTAGGCTGGGCTTGTATAGTTCCCCAGTCCGATAGCCTAGTACCTACCTATGAACCTATGAACCAAGAGCCTTGGCCAGTATTCAGAAGCATAGGGGTGACAGGTGCAAACCATATCTAGTGAAGCAATGAGGCATGTCTATCATGTCATCCCAGGCAGAAGAGACTGGATACCCTTTGAATGACACCAGAAGCTCAGCCAATTGTTGAAGTTTATCATCTTTCTGTTATATTGCAGTATCATGTAGGTGAAGGTAGGATGCTACTCAAGGTCAGGGTCATACCAGCCTGGGCTACATGATCATACAGCTACTATATATCTCTTGTCATGTTATCCTGGGAGGTATGTCTCAGATCATTCACACTGACATGTACAAAGACTGCATCATATATGTACCTGCTCTGGAGTGATCTAAGTGCTTGTGTTATGTGGCAGATCATAGCACCTGACAGACAACTGACAGTAACCTTTCCCTTGTCCAGCCTAGTGAGTGGAACATCTGTGTGCCTGACTATGGAGTCACCTATTACTAGTGTGTTGGGTATGTTGTTTTGCCTTAGGGCCTGTTGTGAGGCACACTGCATTGGTGTATTATGTGTTTTTTGGCGTGTGCTTGAAGGTGCATGTTGCTTGCTAGTCTGCTTAGGAGGACGTTCTCTCTTTTTCAGATTAATATTTGTATTCTCCGAGTATGGTAATGTGTATTTATGTGTGTGTTTTGCTGGTGATTATATTGTAGGTCTATGTGAGACTGTTGGTGTTGTGCTTGTATGACCCTACTCCTCTTGACTGTATTGTCCAGTATTGGGTTGACAGAGCTTAGCCACCGGTTTGACCCTGTGTATGCCAGCATGTGGTGCATCAACCCATATATGATATGGTCATGGCCTATGCATACAATGCACTCACAATACTCCTAGTATGATAAGCCTGCTGAGGTTAGCAAATGTGGAAGAAACCTTTGGGCAAACTGTCAGAGAGTAATGTCTGTATTGCACCCTGTAACTCCATATTGCTTACTGAAGTGTAAAGAAGTACTTAGTTTGGATTAAGAACCCCGGACTTGCCAACTGTATATGTGTGTGTCTGTCTCTCCCTGGGGAGAGAGCAACCTGTTTGGAGACTACTCACACCCCTTAAAAGTGATATACTCATCTTTGTCAAGTCTGATGATGTCACCATCCTACAAATACACATGTGGGAAGGTGAAATCATCGTAATGTGTATAACGTGTCATGTAAATGTGTACTGCTGTAGTATCAAAATGTAGTTAGATAGGGGTTTGAATCCTGCACTTGCCAACTGTGTGTGAGTGTGTGTGTCTCCCTGGGGGAGAGAGCAACCTCTTTGGTAAAAGAGATATACTCATCTTTGTCAAGTCTGATGATGTCACCATCCTACAAATATACCTGTGGGAAAGTGAAATGCCAATAATGTGTATAGCATGATGTGCAAATGCATACTACTGTAGTATCATAATGTAGTTAAGTAGGGCTTTGAATCCTGCACTTACCAACTGTGAGTGTTTGTGTCTCCCTGGGGAGGGAGCAACCTTTTTGAAGACTACTTACACCCCTTAAAAGTGATATACTCATCTTTGTCAAGTCTGATGATGTCACCATCCTACAAATATACCTGTGGGAAAGTAACATTCCAGTAATGTGTATAGTGTGTCATGTGAATGTGTACTGCTGTAGTATAATAATGTAGATAGGTAGGGGTTTGAATTATGCACTTGCTAACTGTCTGTGTGTGTGTCTCCCTGGGGAAGGAGCAGCCTTTTTGGAGACTACTCACACCCCTTAAAAGTGATATACTCATCTTTATCAAGTCTGATGATGTCACCATCCTACAAATATACCTGTGGAAAGATAAAATCCCAGTAATGTGTATAGCATGTCATGTAAACGCATAGCGCTGTAGTATCATAATGTAGTTAGGTAGGAGTTTGAATCCTGCACTTGCTAACTGTGTGTGTGTTCTGGGTGTGTCAGAGTGTGTGACACCGTTGGTCAATGTAGAGTGGGTTTTGATTTTTCTAGTGTATGACATATCACAATGACAACTGTATGTGCATAACACATGTAAGGTAGCTGTGGGGCAAAGCCATATACATACATGTGACCTCAATTATTTCATAGGTGGGTACTCTACTTTCTACATGAAAGAATCTGTTATCTTTGCCAGAGCATGCTGGTGCTTTCCAGACCTTAGGTCACTTATGTATGCTTGTGAAAAGCTTAGCCACTGCAGTGATCCCTGGGCTACGTCTTCTGTTTCACATCCACTCATCATGGTTTCTATTGAAGAGTGTGAGTGAAGGTTTATGCTTGAGGTATATTTGAATCCTGTTCCAAAGCAAGCAAAGTCTGGCAAAGATGACTAATCATTATAGGTGTGCAACAACCTCTGTGGATCTGCATGCAAACCCTTTATTGCTTATGTGCTCCACAGAGGGATTTCCAAAACCATTTGGTAATGTGATTATCAAAGGAGAGATGACTAAACACATGGCTCTATGTATACATTAGTACCTGTTCCACATTTTGAGGGCTACTACATATGTGGTACTCTGGGGATACTTTGTTTTCTAAAAGTGAATAACTATGCTTTCTTTGGCTTATAGCTTTACAGCATGATTTTGACACCAGGTATCTGTCTCTATGATACCCATTTGCAGGATGTGTGTGTCATCTGGAGAATAAAGTATAGCCCACAGTATGCATTTTCATCAAACGAGGGCAGACATATCCCTACTGTGTTTGCTTGTACCTAAGAAAGCTGTATGCCAAACAAGAGTGGTCCTAGGACTGAGTGCAGGTGAATACCACTTGTTACTGGCATAGACTTGTACATGGAGGCTGCAAATGTTAGCGTGTGTTCTATATCTGTTTGTCAGTTGGCAATCCATCATCTAACAATCGTTTATGGTCAGTCTGTTGAGGTTATGTATAATACCAGAATGTGGGATGGGTATGAATTGCTGGTGAGCTATAGCTTGGCTGTATGGACCTCCCCTCCCTCACCTATAGCCTTGTTAACAGGCTTGAAGTCTACTAGGTGTAGGAGCCATGATCTGGCCTTTAGAGATCCTAAGTGGGTATGGTGCAGTGTTTGCAGGTTCATAATGTCTCTGTTAATGAGTTCCATAATGCTGTGCTCCATAGCCTTCCAGATAACATTTGTCTGGCTTATAGGGTGAGAGTTTCCAGGACCTGTTGTAGTTCTAGCCTTAATCAATTTATATTAACATTTGCACTGCGTGTGACAAGGGTGGACAGGTTTAAGAATAAGTATATTAGAGGGTCAGGCCAGGTTTTATGGTTAGTAGACCAAGCCAGATAGGTAGGATTAAGTTGGTTTGTACATGTGCTGAGGAGGGATGCAGAGTATATTGTGAAATAGATGCTAAGGATGAAGCCGCCAGGTAACAGGAAAAGATGAAGGCCTAAGATGAGGTTTATGGCTGTGGTGAGAGAGGAAATGCAGGTGGATGGTGTGACAGCGCAAGATGCAGGGGGCAGGAAGAAATGGAAACAGATGATCTACTGTGGCGACCCCTAATGGGAGCATCCAAAAGGAGAAGAAGAAGTTGTAGCTCAACTCTTGTGGACTGTGAACACCATTACCGTGCGTCATTCCACAAGTATGTAACCTGTATAGAGGCTGCATCTGAACAGAGTGTTTAGGTGAGTGGTGACTTCATATGTCAGCTTGTGTATGACACAGCCAGGGACACTGTCCAGTACCATTACCACTGTGGTTTGGACTTTCATAAAGAGATGTTTTAACTAGAGTGTCTGAGAATCATCAGGTTTTACATTCTTCAGGTCTGGAAATGTGGCCCTTGTGTAACGACAGGGTGGTGAAATCTGCATTCAAACTGTCTGCCAAGAAACTGGTAATGTCAGTCAGATAAGTGTACTTTGTGACCATTTACATTAACTGTGACCCGATCTGAGATTTCCCCTGTAGATTATAAACATCACTAAAGAAAGCTTTAGTGTTGTCTTTGGAATCCTTGCAAATTTGTATTTTGAAGCTTGCCTTGTATGATTAATGAGAGCTTGTATTTTCCCAATAATACAGACCAGAGGGGTTATCCCTTCTTGGTATGCAACTCTTTTTTGGTACAACTTCACACCTTCTATTATATATTTATTTTATGGCAGGGGTCCATGAGACTAATGCACTTGTACTATATAAGTGAGAATTTCTTGTGTTTGTGATAGCATGGTCCATGAAACCCTGTAGGTAAACAATGTGCATTACTAAAGGATTATGCAGCTGGGACAGTGTTAACCTTAGTAATGCAAACCAATGACAGATAGCAACAACAGCATCACCCACAGCACAGTGTCAACCCATGTCATACACACACACATGCATACTCAAGTTCCAAAATGTGTGTAGTACAATGCATACTGGCCACCAATAGAAACTATGGAGTGTTAACACTGGCCAGTACAGGGCATGTCACCCTGCCCATGTGTCCAATATGCATGTACATGCAGACAGTGCACCTCCACCATGTTCACAAATGGACACCTGCAAACCTGTTTTGCACACACCTCACACATACTGTTCACTGTATAACGCATGCTGACACAACTACACACATCAGCCAAGTGGCACATGGGCAAACAAAACACAATTGGAATAAACAATAGTGAAAACAATACAACATTGCTAATTACAGCTTTAATGCATCATGACTGCTCAGTGACACCTTCAAGGATATCATTACACTATACTGCTGACAACATGCTACACATCCAACCATTGCTATACTTTATTAAAGTCACCCTGTGCATCAGCACCATGTTAGCCTGTTCCTGCATCAATGTTACAGATGACAGGAGGTGGCACAGGTTTCATCATATGCACAGGGTGTGTTGTTGGTTTGCCAGAGGCCTACACTGAGCCATACAATCGACATGTGTGTGTGAATGTGTGTGTGAGAGCCTTGAGTACTGTTATGGGCCAATGTTGATGTCATATGTGCGGGTATACGTTTGCCCTAGGTTTCTGGTTTATGTGTGTGTGTCTGCATGCACACAGTTCCACCATGTGGCTGCCATATACGGGGATTTGTGAGACAGCTACAGACTGTACCTGGCAGACTTTACAGATCATGTCTCTGGCCATGGATACGGAACCTGTGTCTGGCAGGGGTGCTACAGACAGCATCAGGTACTAATCCAGATTGGGTACTATCCAAAGAGGTTGACAAATGTCCACTGGATCCAGGTCCCTGCTGGAACTGGCCAGAGCCACGTGCATGTAGTCTGCTAGGACGGTCTATGGACAGCCCCCCCAACATTGCTGGGGCTGGTACTGGCACTATGGGAGTGGCTGTGACTTGCTGGATGTCCACGGTGACCTCCAGCTGGTGATGTTGCTGGCATATGCCCATGTCGACATCTCAACTGTCCCACACTGTCCTGACACATGGACATGATATTGTGGAGGACATCCAATGTCTCACCCCAATGTCTATCAATGACCTCAGTGTAGTTACGTATGGCACCTGCTAGGTCACAAATACTGTCATTTACAGAGGTGTAATGAGCCCTCTGTGCCCTTAACCCCTGTCTGGTGTACCGCTCCATTCGTGTCTGTGCCTCCATGGCAGCCTGGAACATGCATGTGCTAGAAAGAGGTGTGGCACATCTGCCAGGGGCATGATGACCAGCAGTGCTCTGACGAGAACCCCTGAGCATCTGCCTATGTGGTACCATTCCAGACATCTGGCTATGGCTGCTGTGTCCTGATACATGTGCCACAGATACCACACTGTCCTGGCCAGTGCCAACCATACACTGTCACTCAGCTAAGGGCAATGGTGATGATGGATGTACAGGCAGTATGACTCTGTGCATGGATGGGGTTGAGACTTGTGTACTGTCAATTGGTGGCCCAGCAACAGATCCTGACAAACCTGCCTGTGCCTCAACACACCTATCCTCATGATCACTGTATGTCTCAGTGACATCAGGTTCCCTGCTGTACTGAACCAGCCCCACCTCGCCACCTGTGAGAGGAAAACAGGAAACACACTTCAAGACCTGAACATGACTTCAGACCACATGCACACATGCACACATGCACACACACAAAACTACACTCCTCCCAAAAGCAGACACACACATCACCAGCAATCACAAAACATACACAATAGCAGGTGATGGTGGAGTACAGTATCACAAGTAAAACAGTCATATCACACCTGTCAGCATGCAGGACATGTGTTGCTCAACAGCATGCAGTGCAAGTGTAGTCAATCCTTGTTACTAACAGTATACATGGCTTTGATGCATGTGTTTTGTTATTCGGTGATGGCCCTCCCCCTGGAACACAATGCATACATGGACACAACATTGCTGTGCAGGTATTCATAACCCTGTGATGTACTGTGCACCATAACTCACAGGTGTACATACTACTGCTGGATGTGTATCTGTGTGTCAGATAGGTATCCAATGCTGATGACAGCCTCTGTGTCTTTAGCAGATAATTGTGGACACGTGTTAATTGTGGACACATTTTTAGGACATGCATGATGAGTATTCATACAACATCATCAGTGGTGCATGGATAACTGATAGAATACCATTCGGCCACATACACAATGTACGGTAGATATGGTGAGTGTAGATCATATTGTAGACATGCCAGTCTCATCCATGACATGGCATGCTAAAACACGGCTGCATATTTAAACACTACACGTACCCAATATGTGTCATATGACCTAGCCACTCAATAGCATCACAAGACATATATGTGTCAGTTGTGCAAATGGTGATTGGTATGCATACTGTTTAGAGGTGCATATGTGTGCACACACACATCATTATGGCGTGTAGCAATGACAGCTATGTGTAGTACTGTGGTTACAATAACTGGATGGGGTATAATACCATAGGCCATCATCATGAGGCATTAGGGGATCACTCAAGGCTACAAATGTTTCACAAACCAGCACATATCATGCTGTGTCAGAACTGTACTACCTTGGCTAAATTCATCATTTCATAACCAGTTGTTATGTGATTTTGTAAGGAGGCCAATAAGGAGCATTCCCTGCCATGAATGAGTAGTGTGTTGCAGAGTGTTTAAATGCCCCAGGATAGGCCTCTACCCCTCGGGTATATTTTGTGTAATGTGTGGATGAGATTTTGGATACTGGAGTGTGTCATTACAGAGGGTTTGGGAATGCTTTATGTGTAGCATGTTAAAATACTCTGTGTATGACATAGATGTGTATGTTATGTGCATGTTGAGTATCAACTGCGCCTATCCAATGGTCACTACAGTCTAGCCACATTTGTTTGAGATGGTCAAGGTATTGCATGTGTTTGAGGCTGCTAATCACAGTAGTGAGATGTGCGTGCTCTTACACCAAATATGCACAGCATGCATTATGGGTAGGTGTGTTACATGTGTACATGGCCTACACCTTAACTATGACATGCACTTTTTATTTCCAATAATAAATGTAGAACACACTCAACAGCATCTGTACGCTGCCTTGACGTCACCCCAGAGGTGCCTACATAGATATGAGACAGTCAGTGGCCACAACTGTGGCATTGCTACTGTGTGTTTGCAGTCTTACAGTACAACAGTTTACATTCACAGGGCTATGGCTTATTTTTCAAATGATCAGTATTGCACAAAAACAGGCTCCAAATCTTTGAACGACACACTCTACATCTCACATATGTACGATCTACCAATACAGATAACAGTAGTCTACAGATATGCCATGTTACCTGCATGCTCAATGTGTGCTTGCTGGGTGGCTCCAGCCTCCATCATGGTGTATGTCTGCTACTGCTGTTGTTGTTTGGCAGGTGCCACCAGGCTCATGAGCAGCTCCTCCACTCTGGTGAGGGGGGATGTGTGCTAACACCACCCCCTGTTGCAATCTGTTCTGTACGCACATCAGCGGCATGCTGACGGACATGTCGGAGAAGATCACTGCAGTGGTGACGTACCTGCTCATATGTGCGGTTATGCAGGCCTACCTCATTGACCCTGCGGACAAGATCTTGCCACATTGCAGTACGCTCCTGCTGGTCCTGGATGGTTTGTGAAAATAGCACACGGTAGTGCTGAATCATGATTCTAGTGATGATATCATCTTCAGCCATACTGTAACTTGGGTTCCTGTGGTGGGCCATGATCCCTGGAAGACATAAATACAAAAATATGTCTGAGCAAGTCATATGGCACATTTAACATTATACAGTACAGATATCACTGAACTGCTATATAAACATATATATATATATATATATATATATATATATATATATATATATATATATATATATATATATATATATATATATATATATATATATATATATATATATATATATATATATACTTACATACATAATGCATTATGTTGTACCTGAGCACAGATTGCAATAATTACTCACACACATACATCTACACGTTGGAGTACATTTTCTGTAGTGTTATATGATTGTACTGGATGTTATGTTTGTGAATACATAAATGATATGTATATCAGAGATGGCTTAGTGGCAAATCACATATGCTGTGATGTGAATGGTTGTGAGTTTTTACTAGTAAATGCTTTTAATTTTGTTACTAGCCAACACAAAGGTCAGGGGCTACAGATGGAATAAGGCACATTTCAGCATTTGCAAGAGGGTTTTCAGAAGGGTGAGCACAGCTTATGGAAGTTTAGCAACCTATACGCTAACCAAGAGTGAAACACTGTAACTGCCACTTATCACTGCTCACCCCCAACTGCTTGAAAGTGCCTTGTTCACTCTCTGTCCAATGAACCATGCTCTGCACAGCAACAAAATAAAATCACTATATAAGACTATACAAGAGTACCTGGCACACTGTATGCAACACGATGCACCACCTAGCCACAGCAGATATACATCAAGCTAATGTGCAAAGAAATATATCATCCATCACAATCAGTGTAAAGTCCTGTAACTGTATTAATATTATACCACACAACTTATTAATGCCAAACCCATGGCCAAAATATGTGCACAATTGGGAATATAGGTCACATACTGCTGTAGTACAATAGGAATGTTACTAGATACACAGTTATGTGTATTACCACACATATGTCAAAGGACATGTTACAGACATACCCACACACGTCAGACATAATTACAGGACACAAAGTTATGACAACCCAGATAAGCTTTCAGTGTGAAATATACAGTACTGTGTGTCAGTACTTACACAACATTAATCTTGAGAAATGTAATCTGTGATGAATACAGGGACCACACAAAACAGTGGATGCAAGCAATGTGGACATACACCATACTTTGCTGTACAGGCTCAGAGCTTCAATTAGTACTTTAGTACACACAGGATTTACATTCAACATCGGTACCAATCAATAATCATAGATGTAGTGCTTTAGCCTCCAAAGACACACCCTAGTTAAAACCAAGGGACTTAATCACACTGTATGCAATAGCACTTGCTCTGCCTAGCAACAGAGTACACAACTTTTGCTAGGATCAAAACAAGGACCCAGAATACCATAACATAAACAGTTTCCCAGTAAGCTGTCTCACAGATACATATCTTTGAAGTATTCACAAACATATTGACCATCACAGTCAGTCAACACTACAGAGAATCTATTGCAACAAGTTGATGTAGGTGTGTATGAGCAAATATATATATATATATATATATATATATATATATATATATATATATATATATATATGTGTGTGTGTGTGTGTGTGTGTGTGTGTGTGTGTGTGTGTGTGTGTGTGTGTGTATATATATATATATATATATATATATACATATACACATCCATTTATCTACATGTATATATATATATATATATATATATATATATATATATATATATATATATATATATATATACACACATATACATTTCACCTTTCATAGTGAGAATATCAATTATACAAAGGATGTAAGGTGTACAGTAATGTAATAACATTGCACAGTCTTGGGATAAATGCATTGAAGGTGTTCACAGCACAGGTAGCTTTAGCAGGCCTTATTGGCTTCAACATTGCAAACTGAACAAACCACCCACAGTGTTTAACCACCACATGTCATATACCAGCACTGTATGCTGTCTTGTTTGTCACACACTAAAACCTACATGCAAATATGCGCATACTAACCTTCACCAACATATATATCCCCCCCCCTTCGCAAACAGTTGCAATATGTCCCCTGCTCTATGCACATATACAGATGTGAATATATATGACACATATATTTCTCTGCATGTGTGTGGCATACACACATGGTCCACACTGTTGTAAGTCCCTGGACCTCACAGCTGAACTGTTGGGCTTTGCTGCAACACAAACAGGTGTCACATATGAACACAGACTAATATTAGGGGGGTATATATGGCAACAGATGCTAGATAAGCATACTAGACTGCTACAGCAGTTGCCAATGCTAAGCTACACTTTAATATGACTATCATGCATGTGTTCTGTCACACCCATGTTTATATAATGTCAGTGCTAATCCCCCCAACAGCCATGGGCCACACTACTGTACAGAACACAGATAACATGGATCAGATCTTTGACATTTAATGCTGAGCTACACATTTCACAGGTATGTCCCACTGCCCACAGGTATGCGCAGTATTGTCCATAACAGTAGTTAAGCAGAACATCTGTGCAGAAAGAAGTACTGCTGCCACATATGAAATGTTCACATTATGTAGACTATTATAGCAATAACCCACACCTGGGTGTGGGTAATGCTGGATTTACCCATGGTTGGTATGGTTTGGTCACGAACGGTCTTGAACAGCAACAGCTGTGCATATGCAATAAATTTGGAGGTAGATATGAACCTTTCAACCCCTGAGAGAGGGGTGAGGACAACAAAGTATGTTGTAATGCCAATTACATAACATTTCATGTGTCCAGTGGACGTGTGCAAAATGGGCAGCTATGTATGGGGCGTCATTTTTTTTTGGGAGCAGATTGCCCTTTTTTTTTCAGTTGAGAGTGGAATGTAGGGTAGGGGAAGTAGGTATATTTGGGGAGGTAGGTTGGGGAGGTAAACAGACAAGACAAACAAGACACATACAGGAGCAGTATATGACATGTGGTGGGTGAACACCTTTGATGGGGAGGGATGTTTGGAAATCGCAAGCCCATGAGCCCCCAGATTGAAACAGTGGGACTGAGGTCCCCACCCATGGGCAGTCACCACTGCACCTTCATGGCCCAGAAGGTGGCTGTGCTTGGGGCTGTGTAGGAGGGGCAGGCTGACTCATGAGTTGCGCCGCTCGGGCGTCAAGCTGGCATAGAGGTTCTACAACAGAACATTCACTCTCTTTCTATGCACCACAGCCTGGACCCTACGAAGGGTGATAAGTCCTCTCCGCCCATGCTTGCACGGGGGGGGCTGAGCCCCATCCCCTGCAGCGCTTCCACCCGAAGGTGGCACAAGGCCAATGGAGGAGGAGGTGCCAGGCTGGGCACCGGATCTGCTGGTGCCAGGTGCCATGGCCAGCTGAGGTGGGACAGGTGGGTCCGCTGGGACCGGCCTTCCCATACAAACTATGTTTTGGAGAGTTTAATAAAGATATGGGTTAGTAACAGTCAACAGCATTGCCGATTAGTTATAACAGCATGCAGAAGTATTCCCATTGACCCAACACACCAGATTTTCAACAGTTGAAAAGCAAGCATGCCACATGCATATATAGAACAACAGTGGACATTGCAACAGCATGCAGGTTTAATTGATGGCAACAGGCCACCAATATTGTGGTATTTAAACAGGGCACATGCAGAGAAATAAATGCAAATATTTATAAACCAATAGGACATATGTCCCAACAAATGTTTTGAGATTAGACATACCGATTGAGGTGTGGAATTGCATTTTTTATGCACATACAGTAGGGTGGAAAAAGATAGCTCAGTTAACAACTTATATATCCTTTTAATTTTCAATACATTCCTATTAACTGCAGTTATATGTCCCTTACATGTATTATTACACTACCCAATGTCCTTATAATGTGCAATTGGATTTTGCTAGATCATTATATACATGAGCTGTATCTTACATACAAACTGTCCAAGATGCAGATGTTACTGCAACATATTTTGAGAGTTGCTAACACACACTACTGTTAAGATGGTACACTGACAGCTCTACTTTCATATAATTATCTAGATATGTTCAGATGAAAGTATCAGTTATATGTTAGCAGCTCCCTACATTTCTGGCAGCACATTGACATTTCTGGGAACACAATACCAAGCTACTCATGTGCCAGATTAACCTGTACATGCTGGCCATGAACCAACAGTTGAGGGCTGTACATATGCATACAAGCTACTGGCACTTCCTTCATCCACGTTATATGGGCCTACCCAAGTGTGGGTTGACACTGCTTAATACAACACTACTATTTGTAGAATGCAACAGTACAACAACATATCAAAGAAAATGACACAGACACACTCCATGAATCATGCAGTTATTAAAGGATTATTACACCTTTATTTATTGAGTTAAAAGACTTTTTGAAGGCTCTCTCATTTATTTTATATAACAGTACATGCAGAATAATTACTAACCTGCCTCATGACACAGCCTTTGCAGCCTATCTTCATAGGCTTGCAGGTTCATAGCCCGGTCACCTGCAGCTGTGAAGTAAATGCAGTGATACTGAGACATACCTATCCATAGTATAGACAAGCATAGCAAATCTTAACTACTTAATACAATGGCTACTTACTCAGTACTGGGGCATTAAGCATCATACGGGATTCCTGGATCCACCAGTCCAATTCATCCCCCCTATGCCACTTCAGGTCAGAATAATGGTGCCTGACCTGCTCACCAGTCCGAGGAACACCAGTGGCACTGGTGAGATCACAGGCAAGACTATTCCAGGCCTCCGTTTTATATTGGGTACCCTGGTACTGATCCTGCAGGAGTCTTTGCTCATGTTTGTGGATGAGGAGCCAAACCATAATTTTGGACTCCTGGATGCCCCAGCATTGTTCTGTAAATTGAGGGCCTTCACCACCAGCCATGCTGACTGCAGAAGGAAGCTACAACCAGTTATAGCAAGTATTCCTGCCTGTGGAGCTTAAATATGCCTCATTTCCTGCACTTATTTGTGATTGGCCAGTTTTGGAAAAGCTCAGTTGTGGGCACGCCTGCTTAGCTGATGTTGACAATGTTTAACATTCCTTTGATAGATATGTGTCTGTTGAAAGTGCATGTTTGTGAAATGCTGTCATGGCTTAGTGGTTCAGTACTGTGACTATAGTGCACAGTATCCTGAGTTCGACGTTGCTCGACGTTGCCTGACATTGCGCTGGTGAGCACGGTGCACAGCTACGCGCAAAGACATTGCGCTGGTTAGCGCAGTGCGCAGCCATGTGCAATTGTATTTAAATATGCTCAATACTGGTAAAATGTGCTTAGCAGTGCTTTAGATTGCATAAAATAGGGTACTCATGATTCAGAATGCATAAAATTTCACCTTCATATATATATATATATATATATATATATATATATATATATATATATATATATAAAATTCGTCCACTATTACATTTAACATTTCAATGCTTTTTGCAAAACTTATACATAAAAAATGTCAGGAATTTTTTTTTTTACAGATTTCTCACAGAAAATGGAACGTGCAGTAGCGGGACTTGAACTGGGAATGCCTCCTCTTTGTGCGAAGGCTCTAACCACTATGCAATCGCTATGTTGCTTAATTTGCATATATTTTTCTTTTTATCCTCTTCTGGTATCTAAGCTGCTAACCGTAGCTAAGCAATGGACAAACCCGCGCAAACCTGCACAACTACGGGCAGCTATATCAGAAGAAAAAACATTATTTTTATTTTTTATTTTAAGTTGTTTAACATATGGGGGAGTGTAGTGTTACATTGTACACATATGAGTGGACTCGTTCATGTAAATGGAAGTTGTGTCATTTCTTCATTGCAGGGGAGTGGATTTTTGGACTGCTCTGCAGTCCAGCACTCCCCCTACACTCGTCCAAGCTCTGTGTAAACTTTAGAGTTGAGGCAGCATGCCCTCATTAATATGCATGGCGTGCTGCCATCATACTCTTACACAGAAGATTAGTAAATCCGGGGCTTAGTCATGACAATAGAACAAAAGAGTAACAGAAGAATGTCTTATGGAACAAAGGATCATTTGTTGTTAAATACAGTCATAACTGAGAATTGTAACAAGGGGAGAATCTAAGTATGGCATGGATAGACTACAAAAAAGCATTTGACAGCATCCCACATTCACTGATAAAGGAGTGCTTACAGATGTATAAGATAACCCTACATTAATCAATTACATTTCAATGACGATGAATCAGTGGCAAAACACTTTGTAGTTAAACCATGAGAAAGGACAAATTATTATCCCAGGGATAAAAATTCAAAGGGGGATATTCCAGGGTGACTTTGTTACCACTGCCCTTTTGTCTTGCCCTTAACCCATTAAGCTGTCTACTTAACAGATTAGGTCATGGCTACAATTTGGCTACAAGAAAACAATAAAGTGTACTTCAAATCTTCTTTTGTGGATGATTTAAAACTATATAGTTAACCAGATGAGGAAATGAAAGCACAACTGCAAGTGGTTAAAACTTTCATACATGATATAAGAATAGCATTTGGTCTTGATAAATGGGCAAAAGCAACATTTAAAGCAGGAAAGCTGCAGCACCAAGAAAATATCAGTCTGGGACAGGAATGTGATATAAAATAATTTGAGCAGGGGTAGTATAGAAATATTTGGGAATTGATGAAGTATGAGCAATAAAACATGACCAAATGTGACAAAAACTTACGAATATTTTAGAAGCTA
This sequence comes from Protopterus annectens, assembly GCF_019279795.1. NCBI lineage: Eukaryota > Metazoa > Chordata > Ceratodontiformes > Protopteridae > Protopterus > Protopterus annectens. Next base: position 599,303,157 of record NC_056736.1, read on the forward strand.
AAATTAATACTGAAAATAGCCCTGACATCTTGGAACAAAATCTGAGCTTTTAACCAATTTGATCTTCTTGTTCTAACTTACAGTCTGGGGGTGACTGACTGGCCCCAAAAGGTATTGGACCAGTTGGACAGGAAAAACAAGAAAAATGCTTGATGCTTATCAAATGATTTTTAATCAGTGTATAACAAGATTATATATTCCTCATTGCGAATGAGGCATGGGCCTCCTTGAAACTGATTACATGTATAGATCTGCAATTGTTGCACTGCACGCATATCTGCTGACCTCACAAGATCCAAACATAGTGAAAGGTTTGAAACGTGAGAAGAATAAGTCTAAGATGCCTTGCCTGCTTTGTTTAGGTGAAGCATATTGGTGTCAAGCGGAAATGGAAATCAAACCAGGAGTAGACAAAAATCTGTCAGCAACTGAATGTGCCAAAAAACAAAGGAAAGAATATAACTTGAAGAATCAGATGAGAAGGCAAGAAATGCGGAAAATGCATAAATATAGTTTCAAGTACAGAAAACTCCTGGAACAACCTCATGTTGATCAGGATCTAATGCAGAAATGGTAAGGAGAAGTGAATTTAAACCAAAAGATGAAAAGTTAATATTGGCGGCCCAGGATAGTGGACTATGTACATGGTGGTTTACAAAGTCCATTGAACATGTTCGAGAAACAGACAAATGCAGGTTTAATAAAACATAATTGGAACCAGTAGCACATCTTGTTGCTGGGTGTGATACACTAATGGTAGAAGGCCTGTATGCTAAAAGGCATAATATGACAAGAATGTTGCATTGGGGATTATGCAAACATGATAATATTGAAGTAGCTGAGAAGCATTAGAAACACGAAGTACAAAGCATTATAGAAAATGATGACGTTTATATAACATAGCATCACCATTACCGGCAGTTCAAAAAATAGATGAGAAAAAACAGATATGTCTATGAAAAGAAGACAAAAGTAGCATTAATCAGTGAAATTGCTACACCCAGTGATTATAGTGTCTTACATACAGAGAGACACAAAGTTATAAAATACCAGGATTTGCAATGGAAAAGAGAGCAATGTGGAAGAAGGATACCCATGCAGTTCCATCAATGACAGGAGCAATGGGCTAATATAAAAGAATTTACAATTGTATTAAGATATGTTACCGATACATGTAACTATGAACTGGAAAAAAGAGTCAAATTTGGGCACCTGGCAGGTGCTGTGAAAAGCACTTTTGGCTAACATCAAAGATTAAAACAATACTAATTTCATGAACTTTAATCATACTTTGACTTAGGAATGGGGTCCATTCCCGTCATGGTATTACAAATTCTAAAGCGTTGGAGAAATTAAACCAACTTAACTAGTTTGCTAACTTCTCAATATGCTGATTTACCACTCTATCATTTTTCTTACCTAATATACAAACTATTTCTGTCACTGTCATGTCACCATACTGCTTTTCTACTGTATTTAACTCTTGTATTATCCAAAGATGATTCCCCTGTTTTTTCTGTATCTGTTTGTACTAATTTTGTAATTCTGTTGTGATAAACTACTTACTACAGCTTTCTCCCATAATTGTATTTCTGTTTCAATGTATTTATGGAGCTTTCCTCCCCAGGCCCATGTTGAAAATGGGTCTTATGCCCAGTCAAATTTCCCTAGATAGATAATAGACTGTATATCAGTGTCCAACCCTAACAATATCACCAATGCAGGCATACTACCTAATATCATTAGTGACCACCACCCAACATATATCCTACGCCAATACAAATTAGCCAGAAATTTGACTGAGTTCCAACCATTCATATTTAATGAAACCTTAGCTAAAGTAAATTAGGAACCCCTCAAATCCCTACCACTTAATGAGGCTGTTGAATTATTTAACTCAGCATTCCTAGAAATCCTAAATAGGCAAGCATCCACCTGCCAAAAATGAATAAAACATAACCATGCAAGCTGGCTCTCAAAATCCACCAAAGAAGTCATGTACACAATGGATAAAATCTGGAAATCATGGCATAAAAACAAAGAACCCTCAATTCTACTACAATAGAAGCAACTCCATAACCAGTCAAACCTGCTAATAACCGCAGGTAAAAAAGCCCACTACCTCCACCTACAAAGCCAACATAAAGAAAATCCCCAAAAATTCTGGTCCTCCATTAACCAACTATTACACCCAGGTTCTCAAAGCAACCCATCCCCTGACCCAGACAAAACCCCCACCAAACTTGCCACCCTCTTCAGTTCCTACTTCATTAACACCATAGCTAACCTAACCACCACATTTCCTACAGTTAACACCACCACCACCAAGACAGCTAATGACCAAACCATCACAGAAAACAATCCTACACACAACTCTAACCTAAAATTCTCCCCCATACCCACTGCCACAATAAATAAAAACGTTTACTTAAGCTAAAACCCTATACTCTGGCCTCTGACAATCTACCCCCACACTTCCTGCAGTTAGCTGCAAACTCTGTAGCTTATCTCACCAGCATACTCATTAACAAATCTATTAAAAAATCCCTAGTCCCAGACATCTGTAAAAAAGCATACATTCTTCCCTTACACAAAGGTGGCACCAACACATACACCACAAACATTCAGCCCATACCAATTCACTCACCCCTCTCTAAAATACTGGAAAAATGCATCCATGCCCAACTCCTCAACCACCTACTTGAAAACCAAATTCTATCACCCACTCAGCATCATTTCAGACCAGGGCACAGCACCACTACAGCCCTCCTCTCCTTCCTTGATACAGTTAACCGGGCATGGGATTCTGGCAAAATAATCACTTTTCCTAGACCTCTCCAAAGCTTTGGATACCATTTCCCACACCATCCTCCTCTCCAAACTATCCGCCTGCCACATTTCCTCAATTACCCTGCAATGGTTCAATAGCTATCTCTCCAATAGGCAGCAATCCACCAAATGGCAACAGTCTTACTCTCCTTCCTCAGTACTTCTGCAGGGGTACCCCAAGGCTCCATACTTGGTCCTCTCTTATTTAGCATCATTATTAACAACTTTTACATCACTCTCCCCCAATGCCCAGTAATCCAGTATGCTGATGACTCTACAATAATATGCACTGCAAATTCCAGCTCTGAACTCCAACAAATCACCCATAATTCCCTCAACTCTAATGAAGCTTGGATGTGGATGCTTAACAATCATCTTGCCCTAAATCCAAAAAAAAAACTAAACTAGTACTTTTACCCACTACGACAACCACTCCCCTAGATAAAAAACGCTTCACTATACAAGCCCAAGGCAATACCACTATAGAAGTTGTCCTACATACTAAACTACTAGACATTAGTATAGATGAAAACTGTAACTTTGACCTACACATAAACAATAACATCAAAAGAATACAGCAAAAGCTCGGTATACTCTATAGGCACCAACACTTTCTTAGCCTCTCTACTAGACAAACCCTTGCAACCACATTTTTATTGCTCTGTCTCCTTTATAGCACCCCTCTCCTCACTAATATCCAAAATTCTGCAAAATCCAAACTTGATATGTGTCACAACAGAATAGCCAAGTTTGCCACCAAGGCCAAATTCTCATTCCTCCACTTTAACTCACTGAAACAATTAGGCTAGCTGGAACTCCCCCACATCTCTCATTCACCCAACTAACTACAGAGCACAAATAATCTACAGACCCCCAGACTGTCCTGCTCTCTCGACACTGCTTGACCAATACCAACCCAGCAGGCAACTAAGATCTGAAAATCATCTACTTCTAAAAGTAGAAAAGCCCACCTTACCTGCTGATCAACTCCTCTATTTCATCACTGTCACCAAACTATGGAACTCACTTTCACCTTCTATAAAAAACACAGGCAGCAGCACCAGCACCTTCAAACAAATACTGAAAAATCATCTCAACTCTTCCTGGCCATGTACCATCTCTATAATCTAACCTGCTCCTTCTCCTTATATGATAATTAAACTGCCTTTTGGTACTGCTGACTGATGATATTTTCTCCATAATTATTATTTTTCGTCACTTGTTGATACTGGCACAATAATGATGAATTATATGTCTCTATTTATACCTCTCTGAATTCATCAGGCGACTAACAAAATTCCTGTTTTTATGTATATATTCTGTAAACATTACTGTAATCACTATGTGTAACACTGCATCTACTTTTGTACCAATTAATGTTTAATATCCTCTGTGTCCATGTTCTTGTCGGAGCTTTTCTCCCCGGGCCTCCACTGAAAATGAGCTCTTTTAGACCCAGTGGACTTTCCCAGTAAACTAATGCAATAATCTCTCTCTTGCTCTCTCTCTCTATATATATATATATATATATATATATATACACACACACACACACACACACACACACACACACACACACACACACACACACACACACACACACACACACACACACACACATGGTATTCTGGCCATCTGTCAAATCTACAGCTTGTGGACAACTAATAGTTCTGTTACAATCTGTCAATTGCAGTTGTAATTGAGTGCAGTTATCTATTTATTTATTTGTCAACATATGATTTATTAAATGCATGAGAGATTGAATTATGCATCACTGAGTTATCCTTACTGAAGTTTCCCTTTTGACTGCTACCATGGAATTTGTATATTTAAGTCAGGGATTATATTTGTTATTTATTATTATTTATTTATTTGCAGTTGGTTTACCAGGATAGTCCACTGGGCCAAGAAGAACCCGTTTTCAATGGAGTCCGGGGAGAAAAGCTCCATAAAACATACACAAGATAAATGTTCCATACAAACAATACATATGATCAAAGTAGTAGATTACATAGTAAATACAGGAGTACCAATAAGAACATAGCATTTAAAGATTATATATATATATATATATATATATATATAGATATATATATATATATATATATATATATAGATATATATAGATAGATAGATATTCTACTGTAGAGATACAACAGTAGGGCACAGAGTTGCATGGGATGCCTGAGGGTGATAGTAGGGTGGATAGAGGGATGAGAGTTAGGAAAAGAGGAGAGGGAAGGGAGGTGGGAAGGTGTTTGGGAAAAAAGAAAAAAGGTGGAAGAAGAGAAAGGGAGGGAGCATGGGAAGAGCATAGAGAGAAAGGGTAGGGTGAAGGAGTTATGTGGGAGCAGGAACATTCCCAGAGATATAAGATGTGAGTGAAGGGAGGATTTGAAGGCAGCATGGGTAGCAATGGTACAGATAAATGGTGCTAGGGATTTCCATTGGTGTGCTAAGGAAAGGATAGGACATTTTTTCCAGGAGGATGGGTAGGTTTGTGCAACTCAATTAGATTATGATTGTTGGATCTTTCAAGAAGGTGTATTTTAAAGGTGGAAGAAAGGGAGGGGCAGAGAGAGGGACTGAAGATGAGTTTGTGAGCATGAATAAGTTAAATGTAAGTGAGATAATTGGATAATTCTAACCAATTTAGTTTGTGAAGGGAGATACAGCGATAGGTAGAAGATTTGTGGCTTGAGACGAACTTGACAGCTTTGTTATAACAGGAAGAGAGTTTAGTTTTAAGAGAGGATTGTAGGTTAGTAAGGAAAGGGGCGCCATATAATAGAGATGGGATGTGATATTTAGTAAGGAAAGGGGCGCCATATAATAGAGATGGGATGAGATATGCGATACAGAGAGTGAGCTTTGAAGAGGGAAAGAGGTACCAATTCTGTCAGAAAAGCATGCCAAGTTTCTGGTGGGGTTTTTTGATATTTATTGGTAGGTGGGTGTCGAACTTAAGCTGGTCATCAATGACGACACCTAATAGTTTAGCCTTGGGTACTAGTTCGAGTGAAGTATTTTTCTGGCTGGTGATGGAGAAATAGTTTTTATCTATGGTGATTGCTTTAGAAGGAGTAAATATCATAAGTTTACTTTTTGAGGCCTTGAGTGCTAGGTGGTTATCTATCATCCACTGTTCAGTGGTAGAGAAAGCGTCTTGGGTTAGCTTTATGAGGGTAGGGGAGGAGATGGTGGAACAGATGATAGTAAAATCATCTGCATATTGGATGAGTTTAGCATTGGGGATGGACTGGTAGAAATCATTTATGAAAATATTGAACAGAAGGGGACCTAGACTGGAACCCTGAGGTACACAAGTGGTGGTGGTGTTGAGGAATGAGGAGGTGGCTTTTTTCCATTTCACTGCTTCTTGCCTATTAGAGATGTAACTGATGAACCAGTTGAGAGAGGAGAGAGATAGATTTAGATTAGAAAGTTTAGTTAGGAGTAGGCTGTGAGAGATGGTGTTGAAGGCTTTAGAGAGGTCAAAAAGAAGGATAGATGTGATACTGCTAGAGTCACGGGCTTTGTTAACAATGTCAAGGAAGGAGAGAAGACAAGTGGTAGTGCTGTGGCCAGGTCTGAATCTATGTTCCGTGGGAGTAAGTAAGTGATTGTCTGTAAGATAGGGTAGTAGTTGTAGGTGGATACATTTTTCAAGAATTTTGGAGATGGGGGATAGGATGGCTATAGGTCGGAAGTTGGGAATATTGTTATTGGTAACTCCTTTATGTAAGGGACTAATAAAGGCCTTTTTCCAAAGTTGGGGTACATAGCTTTCTTGGATTGAACAATTTATCAGTATGCAGATAGGGTAGGCAATGGCTTCAGCAGCTATCTTTAAAAAGTAGGAGGGAATATTATCAGGGCCGCAGGAGCATGGTTTCAATTTCTGGAGAAGTTTTTTTATTGTGGATATGAGAATGGGTCTTATAGAAAAAGGAGGAGATTGAGATGTGGAGGTGTTTGGAGATGAGGAGGTAGGGTAGGTAGAGGAGAGTAGTGTTATTAGTGAAGGATGATGTTAGTTTGGTAATGGAATCAATGAAGAAAGAGTTAAATTGGGTCGCCAAATCAATGTCTATGGCTTTTGGATCGGGGCAGGGGTTTCTTTTTTGCTGCGGTTGAGGAGGGTTGTGATACCATTCCAGAATTTTTTAGGATTTGTCTTTTGGCTAGTTTGGCGCGAGGTGAAGTAGTTTTTATGGTGGGTTATTATCATCTTTTTGACTTTGTTGCGAAGTGTTTTGTATTCATTAAGGGAGATGGCAGTTTTATTTCTCTGGGAGCTTTTCCAAGCTTTATCTCTGAGGTGCATGACAGCAAAAGTTTCTTTGGTTAGCAAAGGGCCAGTTTTACTTTCTATTCTTTTTGTCTGTAATGGGGCAAAGGCATCTAAGAGGTTTAAGAATGTTGTATTAAAGTAGGTAACGGCATTTTCCAGAGTCAGTGATTTTAGTGGGTTCCAGTTTGTGGATTTTAGTGAGCTTGAGAAGGTATTGGGATTGATGTTTTTTAGGGAGCGTGTAGAGATATAGTTATGAGATAGTTGTAAGAGGGGAGGGAAGAAGATGAGCGAAAGTGAGGGAGTGATCACTGAGAGGGTCGGGAAGGGTGCCACTGTCAGATATGTAATGAGAGAGGGAGACTAAGATCCAGTCTACAGTACTACTGGTGGAGTAGTCTTTGGAGGGTCTAATTGTGGAATTAATCAGCTGAGAGAAATTATACAAGTTATATTTAAGGAGTTTGTTGGGGATAGTATGGAGGTCCACTTAATGTTTACGTCACCTAGAATTATGGTCTCATGCCTTCTGTGTGGAGTCTGCATGTCCTCCACACAGTCGAGTAACATCTAAAGACATGCAGGTAGGTACGTGCGTGAATGGGTGTGCCTTCTTTGATGGTTGGATGTCGGGCTGGCAACTCGGCACCATAAAAATCCACTGCCAATCATTAGCAGACCAGAGTTCCACTGTGGCAACACCTAACTGGGAAAAGCTGAAAGAGCAAATATTGGTGGAAAACCAGGAGAGAATATCTTTGAGTACTGGGGTATTATCTCCAGGAGGAATGTAGAGGGAGGCTATACATACATGCTTGTGACAGGGAGCTCCCATATAGATTAATAGATTCATAAACTGTTACTAGCCTAATGGCCCAAGGGGCCTTTCTAAGCTTAGCCAAGTTTTCCCAAAGGAATAATGATGTCCTGCATCCAAATAGGATATTTAGGGACAAGCATTTATAAGCTACCTCTGTCCATAAGGGACATGGGTGCCAGACCAAGTGTTAATTTCTTGTTCCCCATCCACTTGTCTAATTTGTACTTAAACTGCGTAATAGACAAACTCAGCTTTGCATGGATGGGAAGCCTGTTGCATAGAACAGATGGTCTCTGGGACACAGATCTGTCTTTCCAGCATGTTCTGTTTACGTCAAGGACAAAATTCAGGTCCCCAGACCTTGTATTTCAGGTTCTTTTTGATTTATGAATATGTAGGAGATTCATAAATGTGGGGTCTGTGGATGCCTTGTAAACCAGGCATAGATCACCTCTCAGCAATCTATAGGAGACTGAGTAGAGGGAAAGGGTTTAAGGTGCTCTGCATAAGGTAGATTTGTTATGCCTTATATTATTTTTGTAAGGAACCTTTGAGGTTGCTCTAGTTGCTGCATATACCAGTGGGTGTGGGAGCCCCCACATAAAACAACTGTTTTTTTTTTCAGCTTTATTTTACAGATTGTACAATAATGCTGTGTGCTTTCCTTTTTCAATCAATATCCTTTCACTTGCATTTCACTTTGATAGTGAGTGTAGCTGACCTGCCAGCATCACTGGAATGTGTATTAATCTAATGACACATCCACTTCCACTATTAATGTCATAGTTATTTCCTGTTTCTGGAGGAGACCTATGAGCAAATTTAAATACTTTAAACACAGAGGAAAAGGAAAAAAAGAGTAATTTTACTGTGTGTAGGGTTCTCATCTGTTAGCAATGGAAATCAGAGTCTCTGTCAGGAAATCTGGAAATCATGATCTCTGTCAAGAAATGCAATTTTGCTGAGAGTACTTTTGAGGTATTTTGAGTTATTAAGACAGCTAACATATTTCTGAAGTATATTTTCCAAAATATTTACTGTTTCATTTGTATTTCCAGTTTGTATTGTCTGTATAGTCTTTGGTTTGTTTGTTTTAACTGGCATCCTGGGTAACATGAAATGTATCTATTAGTAGTTAATTAAACTAATCAAAAGAATCCCCTTTGTCATGTGTCTTAAAAGAGACTCACAAAAAGTGTGAGTATTCTTATTTTATAAAACTGAAACAATGGAGCTGACCTCCAGCTAAACTTGCCTGTTTTGTATTCAGCATAAATAATATTGTAAAATATGAATAAAACCTAGATTCAGGAAAATAAAGTATACGTTTTCAGAAAACAGTATACAGATATGCTGCATTGTTCTTCCTGTTGGCATTTCCTCAGATTGGTTTTTACACCCCAGCTCTTATCTTATTATTTTCAACAAACATAATAGTCATCAAAACAATATTAGAAATATTCCACAACAGCATCCAATGATCCAACCAAAAGTCAGGGAAGCCACAATATGTATAAAATGACTAGATTTATTTCGTTAAGAGCTTTCGTAGTGACCAAGCACCACTTCATCCGACCTTTCATTACATACATTAAAAAGCTTTCTTATATACTGCTTCCATTAAAGCTAACAGCCTATCAAAAAGTCTGTCTAATTAATTATTTAAAATAGTCACATCCACCTTTAGCAACTAGTGAGTCATAGGAGACAGTACAAAACATAAGAATATAAAAACTATTAAGAAAACCGCATATGCCTAATTTCAAACAACAAAAAAACATATATAGGAATTAGCTATGAAATGCATATGTATCTAGTATAAAAATAAAAACATTTGTAAAACTACTTGCATAGTGCTCTATTTTTCAGGATAGGCTTAATGGGAATTCTGTCATTTAACCCCTTGCCTCTATCTGCCCTCAAACTAATGATCTATCTAGTTTCTGAGGTCTCAGTTCAATTAACCACCCCCTTTCATTTTCCATAATTCTCTCAATCGCAAGTATGTGAGTGGCCCTCAGTGGACACATGCTTTGCTAGGGCATTTGTTCAGAACTGCATTCCTAATATTCAAAAGATATTTTTTAGATTTTGAGTAGTAGTCATCATCAGATAGTGTTCTATGGGCATTTTGTAGACAATCTCTTTTTATTGTGGCATGGGAGCCACATGGAGTTGGAATGCTTCCATTGTGAGATCAATAAAGCACAACTTTCCTTAAATTTGATCTTAACAGCTCGACAGATGAAATTGAGTTTCTTGACGTCAAGGTATTTAGAAATGCAGAGGGAGGCTTTTCTACTAGGATACATAGGAAAGGATGTCATAGAAACACACTCTTACATAAGAGGAGTATGCACTTGAAGCATGTATTCAGAAATGTGGTTAGAGGTCAAGTTTTAAGTTTCTAGATTAACAGCAGAGGAGGAACATTTTAAAAATGAGTTAGATGATCTCAAAGAGAGGTTTGTGGAGAGAGAGAGGATACACTGATGTCGCCACTTGCAATATTTTGGAGGAAGTGGTAACACAAAAGAACAGCATAGGTAAACCATATTTCTCCACAAATGATGCAGAACAGATGGGGCGTAAGAGAACTCGGAAAGCTTTGATTCGAGTACCCACATATTATTCCAGCAATGTCGGTACAGTCACAGATATAGTGAAGAAATATTGGCCGATTCTTGCACACAACCCTGAAATCAGAAACATGGTAGGAGATAGACCCAATTTTCTGTTTAAGAAGAAAAAATCCTTAAAGATATTTCTATGCTATCTGAAAGATAATATTGTTGCTACCACGTTGAGTAAAGGAACTTTTCCATGCACTAAGTGCAATCACTGTAGATACATTGATACCAGCAACAGGTTTAGGCATCCAGATATAGGAATAGAATTCAATTTTAATGTGACAGCTGATTGTAATAGTGAGAATATGGTGTATTTGGCAGTGTGCAATTCCTGTTCTTGCTTCTATGTGGATAAGACTAATGGAAAACTCAGGTTTAGAATAAGGGAACATCTTTTGAATATTAGGAATGCAGTTCTGTATGTAATGTAAATGTATGTAATGAAAGATCTGATAAAGTGGTGCTTGGTCACTATGAAAGCACTTAACAAAATAAATCTATTCATTTTATACATATTGTGGCTTCCCTGACTTTTGGTTGGATCAGTGGATGCTGTTGTGGAATATTTCTGTTTTTCTTCTTTCCATTAATCCATTTGTTTGAGCTGTGACCTTATTGTGTTTGTTGAATATTACAAATGTCTTTTAACATGAGCTGTACATGTCTGCATTTGCCTCTCTTTTGCATTTAGCATATTATTTGCTGTTTCTTCATTATTAACTTTAAAAGAGAAGGAAGGCATATTTACATACTGAAATGGGTGGTGCCTTTTAGGAAGGCACATTTACATACTGAAATGGGCGGTGCCTTTTAGGAAGGCACATTTACATACTGAAATGGGTGGTGCCTTTTAGGAAGGCACATTTACATACTGAAATGGGTGGTGCCTTTTAGGAAGGCACATTTACATACTGAAATGGGTGGTGCATTTTGTCAGTTTTTTTGTCTCTTACAAAGGTGGTGAATGCCCGTCTCCATTTTACCAAACCTGCTTCAGGTACATCAGTTCTCACAGAGCAGTCAGGATCAAGCAGCACCACCACCACTTAGAGAAAGCTGAAATGCTGAATAACATCAGACGAGAGTTCGACACTACACAAAGAAGACTGTGCTGAGTGGAAACCTTCTATCAGTGAAAACGTTCCCTGAAAACCTAATTAGAAATTAACTATCATTAAATTAATTTAACAGTGCAATGGAAACTTTTTAAGCATAGCTGAGGTCTTTGGCAAATAAAAGCGCAATTTATTGAAATACGTTAAATGTGTTTGATGCTCGCAAGACAGACTGAAGAAAATGCAAGTCCATTATTTAGCTGTATGCATAAAACATAGGTTTACAGGGAGCCCTACTGTCAGTCTCTGGCCAGCAGACCAACATTCAGCTTGCTGAATATGAAAGATTGCCGGCATCCTAGCATGGTGGTTAGACATGAAAAGAGCAGGAAGGTGAGTCTTGAGTTGTCCTCATTTCCTCAGTTTGTGAAATCACTGAGTGGGTGTATGTGTGTCCGTGTGTGTGTGTGTATGTGTGTGTGCGTGTGCGTGTGTGTGTGTGTGTGTGTGTGTGTGTGTGTGTGTGTGTAGATATATATATATATATATATATATATATATATATATATATATATATATATATATATATATATATATATATATATATATATATATATATATACACACACACACACACACACACACACACACACATATATATAGGTGTAGGGCACTGACTCAACTGTGCACCTACACCAACATGCAGAATTCTGGCATGAAAGTTGAAAGTACAAATGCCAACATGTTCTGTGCATGTTCCAAAGATTACCCTAGAGTGAAACAAACCAACTACAAGTGTTTTTACAGGGGGAGGCAAGCCCCTTGAACACTCTCGCACCCTCTGCTAATTATATATACTAACTCTGAGATGACACAATTCCCAGGGAAATGGAAAAGTCCGTTACCCAGGAATTGTCTATCTCACTCACCTGTCAACCATCTGTGTACGTCATTCAAATGGTGCCGACCAAACAGGTGTTGGGGTATGTGCGCAGTCGATCCAGTGTCCTACACCCATATATAGATCTAGATCTAGATACATGTCTATCTTTCTATCTACACAAACACATACATGTGCATGTGTATGTATTGGATCCCTGAAAAAGATCTAAACCTAAAAAAAAAGTCAACATGAAAAATTTGACCTAAAATACTCAACAAAATAATATCGACAACATTATTTGTGTACTTTGAGGCACAATCTTATAACATGCAACTTAAGAAATAATTACTTTTTTTTTTCCATTTGGAGTGCTTGGGATTTTGATGTTATATTTATTTAAGATCAGTATAATGCTGAGGTTGGAGAATATGCCCCTTCTCTGGCACTGTGTGATTGTGAAGGTATGGATGGTGCAACCTTCCAAATGCAGGGTGCAGGGGAGGCTTGCCCCCATGAAAAAAAACTTTTTTGCTTGTATGGGTATAGAGTTTGTGTAGGTGTATTGAACTGTTGTTGTTGATATTATTTTGTGAATATTTTAGGTCAATTTTTTTCATGGCAACTTTTTTATTTTTAGATCTTCCTAAGTAAACCAGATATCCCCCTATATACATATATAGTTTAGTTGGATGGGGATTTACTCCCATGTTGGGGCTGCAACAAATATTTTTGTTCTTTGCAACCTCTGTCACTGTTTTGAATGGTGATCTTCCAATTTTTTGATGTTTTGGGTTCAAATCATGTTGATTAAACGAGACGTGATTATTCATAGTGGACCCAGTATGTTTTTCTCAATATTCACAAATTCTTAAAGGAATTTGAAACGCTGAATATTTTTTCAGTCACTGCTTTAATAAGAAACAGACTGTTGTCATTGTGTGGGATGCTGCCTTTCAACAGCTTGGAATACTGAGTTGAGGAAAGATTTATTTTTATTTTATAATCTTTTGAAAAAAATGGTAAATTAATGGCTGATTGAGTATTAGAAATTTAGTTTTCAAACCTACATTGGTCTAACCTATGGTAGTGGCCGTAATGTAGCTTGGGACTACAACAGCATGCAAGTAGCTTGGCTTCAACGTAATTTATAATACATTGTCCGTAGCGTTCAAAACCATATGTTAACTGTACTGAAGAACATCAAGATAACTTTGGAACTGTTCAACAAATATGTAACTGCTTCAGCAGAAGACCTGAAAGGTGGGAAATTCAGAAGTATCAGCTTTCTGTTTCATAGAATGTGACTTTCAGCACTGCATTACCTTCCTGGATTGATGATTTTTCAGTTAGTTGTGCTTTATATGAGCCTAAATTTGTTAATCTCATCTCACTTGATGAAAATAGTTTATCAGTTTGTTCTCAAGCAGATAACATCTTTGTGGATTACATTCATACCTCTCACCCTCTTAGTGCAACAAATCTGGGAAAAACCTAAAATGATGGGGGAACAAAGGCCCAGCAATAGTGACAGATTTTAAATAGTGTTCATTTAAATCTTGGAAAGTTGCTAGAATAACAGGATTTGCATTAGCATACACTGTATGAGGACATGAAGTCTGAAACTCAAATGTATACCATTATTTAATGAGTTTAATACCCAATGATTTGTCAGAAAACCACAAGTTTTATGAGGAATGGACCAAAAATATGAGGCCAAAATCTGGACATTATGCAAAAATCTAGAAAGTTGAGAGAAATCATTAAATTATATGCAATGATCTGATAAACTTATCAAGTAAATAAAGGGTACAGGGACATACATGATGTTATAAGTGAGAACACTCATACTTTTTCAAATGACTTTCAACACATGAAAAATGAGTCACAGTCTTTACTGAACATATTTTAGCAGCAAAGAATATTGATATTTCATCGGGGTCTTCCACCTTTCCCAGCATGCCTTATGAATCCATTACAGAAGAGTGCCATTCTCTGTCATTATTCTCTCTCCCCCTCTCTCTCTTTCGGCTTTTCCCAGTTAGGGGTCGCCACAGCGGGTTACCTTGTCCGCTCATGATTGGCAGTGGAGTTTTTATGGTGTCAAGTTGCCAGCCTGGTGCCCAACCTTCGATGGGAAGGCACACACACGCAGTCACGCCTAGGGCCAGTTTTTAGCGTGTCCAATCCACTTGCAACATGTCTTTGGGGATGTGGGAGGAAACCGGAGCACCCGGAGGAAACCCACATGACCACAGGGAGGACATGCAGACTCCACACAGAAGACACCCTGACTTTATTAAATCAGGTCTTACACACTGATTCACATTGATTCACTTTGGTGGCATTCTGGATTTCTCTAGCACACCAGCAAACCAAGTAATAAAGATATACTTTCTGCATCTGAACAAATTCATCAAAAATGCAATAGAAACCTTAAAATACTTCTGTAACATGATCTCCTTCTTAAAAATGTATTTCAGAAGTTTAAAAAAAAACTCTAAGCCAAAAGACTGTTTTTGTAAGAAATAGTTAAAGTGGCCTCTGTTTTGATGTTTCTTGGTATCACAGTTGCCTTGCTTATTTTTGTCAGCTTATCGCTATCATAGCTTTAAAGCAATCAGTTTGAAAATATCTTGAAGCCAGTGTCAACATTCATCTGTATGTTAAAGTCATCTGACAAGTCTTACCATGTTTAATATCATCTATGACAGTGCACAAAGCTTCTAAACGTCAATAAACAATTGTCTATAGCAGAGAAATTATGGATGTCATAACTAGAAATAAGATCAATCCAATAGATAGCTCATATAATACAAGTATGATATATAATAGCCATGCTTGTGGCATTCATCAGATTATACATACATTTTAATACAGTGACAATTCACGAATACAGTTCATAATCGTCACGCGCATTCACCTTTTCATCATTTTCTACATGACGTCAGACTGGTGCATCAACTCTTGCCATCTGTCTCAATTCAATATCACTCTCCTACCTTCTTTGCAGCTCTTATCTCACACAATCAGTCCATCTCTTTGCTGGATGCCATTATTTCTTCTTGTCTTCTTTCTGTCTCTCCTAAATCTTCTTCAGCCAGCTGTCTTCTGCTTTCCAGCCCATGTGCCCATACCACCATAATCTGTTCTCATCGACCTTCTCTGGAAGTGGAGCTACTTTGGTTTCTGTTCTGATTAGGGCCAGATCATGGTCAGTTGAGGTCCTAGACAGGCCCCACACACACACACACACACACTAGGTTGCCTAGTGATGGATCCAGCTTTGGTGTCCTAATTTCTTTGTTTATCCCACAATGTGCATCTAACCACCTTTCTCAGGCACTTCAT
The DNA here is from genome assembly GCF_019279795.1 of Protopterus annectens. Lineage (NCBI taxonomy): Eukaryota > Metazoa > Chordata > Ceratodontiformes > Protopteridae > Protopterus > Protopterus annectens. Next base: position 599,319,016 of record NC_056736.1, read on the forward strand.
CTCCATCACCTCTATCTTCCTCAGCTACACTGCTTCCAATGCCGAGGTTTCTGTATCACACAGCAGCACTATTTATACCACCATTTTAAACATCTTACTTTTCAGTGTCTTTGGCATTCTTCTGTCATACACTATCCCTGACACTCTGTGCCAGTTGGACTGACCCTCTCTGATTCTAACTTTGATCTCCTTCATTCAGGCTTCCCTTCTCCTTAGTCACTGTTCCTAGATATTTAAAGCTGTTAACCCATTCCATTACTCTCCCTTCTATCTCAACTTTTAGCTTGTTTGCTGCCATGACAACTCTTTCTTGTTTGTACTCAATTTCATCCCCTGTGCCTTCAATTTTGCATTCCATTCCCCTATAAATTGCTGAAATTCTTGTTCAGAGTCTGCTTGTAATGCCACAATATCTTCACACAGAAACTTTGTTGATCTGTCCTCCTGATCTGTTTACTAATGTAGTCCACCACCAGTATGAACAGCAGTGGGATCAGAGCTTAACCCTGATGCATACCCAGTCATGGAGGGCTCGCAATGGGAACACTGTTTGTACTTGTCTCATTAGGTCCTTGCACAAAGCCTGTACTAATTCTTCCAATGTTTCTGGGTCTTTAAACCATCACGAGACTACCTAAATCAGCTTTCTGGAAACTTCTCATATGCTTTCTCCAAGTCAAGGAATGCCCAGTTGGACTCTTTCCTCATCTCTAGCTTCTTCACAACTATTTGTTTCACTGCAAAAATCAGGTCAGTCGTGTTACATAATAATCTGAATCCAAACTGCTCATCTCTCATCTTACTATCCACATATTCATTTATCAGTCACACTAAAACTGATTAGTCACAGCTTGAAGTTATGGGAAAGAGTAGTGGAAGCAAGGTTAAGAAGGGAGGTGATGATTAGTGATCAGCAGTATGGTTTCATGCCAGGAAAGAGCACTACAGATGCAATGTTTGCTCTGAGAGTGTTGATGGAGAAATACAGAGAAGGTCAGAAGGAGTTGCATTGCGTCTTTGTAGACTTGGAGAAAGCATATGACAGGGTGCCTAGAGAAGAGTTGTGGTATTGTATGAGGAAGTCGGGAGTGGCAGAGAAGTACGTAAGAGTGGTACAGGATATGTACGAGGGTAGTGTGACAGTGGTGAGGACTGCAGTGGGAGTGACAGATCCGTTTAAGGTGGAGGTGGGATTACATCAAGGATCAGCTCTGAGTCCTTTCTTATTTGCAGTGGTGATGGACAGGTTGACAGATGAGATCAGACAGGCGGCCCGTGGACTATGATGTTTGCAGATGACATTGTGATCTGTAGTGAGAGTAGGAATCAGGTTGAGGAGACTCTGGAGAGGTGGAGATATGCTCTAGAGAGCAGAGGAATGAGGGTCAGCAGGGCTAAGACAGAATATATGTGTGTAAATGAGAGGGAGGGTAGAGGAATGGTGAGGATGCAGGAGTAGAGTTGGTAAAGGTGGACGAGTTTAAGTACTTGGGATCAACAGTTCAGAGTAATGGTGAATGTGGAAGAGAGTTGAAGAAGAGTACAGGCAGGGTGGAATGGGTGGAGAAGAGTGTCAGGAGTGATTTGTGACAGACGGGTATCCGTAAGAGTGAAAGGGAAGGTCTACAAGAGTGTAGTGAGACCAGCTATGTTATATGGGTTGGAGACAGTGGCATTGACAAAAGGCAGGAGTCAGAGCTGGATGTGGCAGAGTTAAAGATGTTAAGATTTGCAATCGGTGTGACTAGGATGGATAGGATTAGGAATCGGTATATTAGAGGGTCAGCTCATGTTGGACAGTTTGGAGACAAAGCAAGAGAGACGAGATTGCGTTGGTTTGGACATGTGCTGAGGAGGGATGATGGGTATATTGGGAAAAAGATGCTAAGGATGGAGCTGCCAGGTAAGAGGAATAGAGGAAGGCCTAAGATAAGGTTTATGGATGTGGTGAGAGAGGACATGCAGGCGGTTGGTGTGACAGAGCAAGATGCAGAGGATAGGAAGAAATGGAAAGAGATGATCCGCTGTGGCGACCCCTAACGGGAAAAGCCGAAAGAGAATGATGACTCTCCAGTATTTTCATGCAGTGTGACCGGAGTTTGTTACCTCTGTTCTACCCACAGTAGTTTATGGCCCCTTTGTTCATGTACAATGTCAGTGGAAAACTTATACTCTAGTTACCCAGGATACACCTTTCTCTCCATAGAGACATGAGAGTCTTCTGGAGCCATTTGTTTCCTAAATTACCCAACATATTGATCTTATCTGCCATGACCTCATCTGAACCTTATGCTTTCCATGACTTAATTTTCCCTAGTCCTGTTCCTACTCCTTCTAGGGTGGGGCATTCCTTCTCTTTCATAATAGGCTGTGTCTAGGTCAGTACAGCTTCTGTGGGGTTTTCTTAATTCAGAAGCGGCTGGAAGTACTCCTTCCACCTGCCTTTAATGACGCATGGATTGTTGAGTGGCTGGAAGTACTCCTTCCACCTGCCTTTAATGACGCATGGATTGTTGAGCGGCTGGAAGTACTCCTTCCACCTGCCTTTAATGACGCATGGATTGTTGAGAGGCTGGAAGTACTCCTTCCACCTGCCTTTAATGATGCGTGGATTGTTGAAGTACTCCTTCCACCTGCCTTTAATGACGCATGGATTGTTGAGCGGCTGGAAGTACTCCTTCCACCTGCCTTTAATGACGCGTGGATTGTTGAGTGGTGGAAGTACTCCTTCCACCTGCCTTTAATGATGCGTGGATTGCTGAGCGGCTGGAAGTACTCCTTCCACCTGCCTTTAATGACGCATGGATTGTTGAGTGGCTGGAAGTACTCCTTCCACCTGCCTTTAATGACGCATGGATTGTTGAGTGGCTGGAAGTACTCCTTCCACCTGTTTTTAATGATGCGTGGATTGTTGAGCAGGTTGCTGCTGGAAGTACTCCTTCCACCTGCCTTTAATGACGCATGGATTGTTGAGCGGCTGGAAGTACTCCTTCCACCTGCCTTTAATGACGCATGGATTGTTGAGCGGCTGGAAGTACTCCTTCCACCTGCCTTTAATGACGCATGGATTGTTGAGCGGCTGGAAGTACTCCTTCCACCTGCCTTTAATGATGCATGGATTGTTGAGCGGCTGGAAGTACTCCTTCCACCTGCCTTTAATGACGCATGGATTGTTGAGCAGGTTGCTGCTGCATCTCTTATGAATGCCATCTGCTGATTATCGTCTTTATCTTTCTGTCTTTACCGTGCAACCTGGTAGAGTTTCTTTATGCCGTCTGCTGAGTCACTTTCCAGACGCTGTTAGAGTGCATCTGGTGCCTTGTTCTTTGTAATTGTTACTGTTCTCTTAGCTGCTTTGTTAGCCAGCCAGTATGCCTTCTTTGTCTTGTCCATCTTTTCTATCTCTCACCTGTTCCTGTACTCCCTTCTTTCTTTTGATAACTTCCTAGGCTCCTGCATTCCATCCCCGCGTTCCTTATTTACCTTATTTCCATATTGGGGGTCTCCATATCTGTTTTTTAAGCATTCTGTTTTGAGATGCTGCCATTCTTCTGTAACTCCACCTAACTCCTCTTCTTCCTGGAGTGCTAGAGGCATAATTGTTTCCTTGAGCTCTTGTTCTTTTATTCCAGTCAACTTCCAGGTCTTCAGCCTAGTCTCTGTTGATCTTAGAGCCTTCTGTCACCACTGCTTCCAGCTCATTGTAACCAAAAATGGTTTATGTCATGGGCTGACTGTTTCACTGGGGATAACTTTGCAATTTTCTAATCCTTTCTAGGAGGAAGTCTACCTGAGTTGCACATTGACCACTCTTGTATGTAAACTTGAGGTGTTGGCCATCTTCAAGGCATTTGCCAGACAGAAGTCTAGAACAGCCTCTCTTTCTTTATTCTTTTTGCACCATATGGACCCAGACAGTCCTAATATCCTGTTCTGTCTGTCCTAATATGAGCATTCAGGTCCCCCATTATCAACACCAGCTCATGCTGTCCCATTTATCTAGTATGTCCTGGAACTGCTGCCTGAATGTACCATTGTTCTTGTTATTACAATCCTGCTGTGGGACACACCCTGAGATTATGACTACTGCTCTATCTTTATAGTGGAGTCAGACTGCCATGGGTCTAGCATTAATTCTGATGATATCCGTCACTGTCTTCTGAAGACTGTCCCTCATTACAATTCCCAAACCATTTCTAGACTGTCTCCCATGATTAGTAGACTCAGGAACCCAAGCCAGATGGCTTTGCTGCACGACCCTTTGTCTCGGGAATACACAAGATGTTCAGCCTCCTCCATACCATCATGTCATCCACTTCCATGCTGCATCCTGTCAATAAACCTATACTGAGTGCAGCAATCCTTAGTTCACGTTTGGCAGGTTGATTGGTTTTATATCCAGCTTGTCTTCTACAGAGCTATCCCAGGTAGCCCAAGCTGAGTAACTGAACACCATCTGGCCAGTAGCTTATTGACCCAGGGCTACTGTGCCTTATGGCAGGTACACACTGGCCAATAGCGACACATAGACCCCTAACACCATCAGCTGGGGTCCCTGACATACATTGGAGTAGTCCTCATCTCACTTATCACAATCAAATACTCATGTCCATTTTTGGCAACATTTGTTAATGTGACCAAATTACCTAGAGCCAATGTTTACACCATTGAGTCGTTTGGTCTGACACAGACTGCAGACTGCAATCTATGTTTTCCTATCTAGAGGATATTCTGCACCACAGTTGGTAACTAAAGTGGTCAGTCTATACAAATAATTGTGTTTTGTATCGAATTGCATACGGAATACTGCAGAATAACAAACAGAGATCTGAACATTTGTAATGACACTGCAGTACATCATAAGTTATTTTAAATATCGGTTTCTTTGGCTCTGCCTCTATAGTTAGCGTCCATTATCTCAGGTAACATTTTGTTGATGGCCACCAATAAGGTAATGTATGTTACATGTGAGTTATTCACTCTCAGGAGAATTGGAATGCCAGTAGAGAAATTTTAATATATCCATAAATCATAATAAACATTGCAGGTGGAAAACAAGTTTGCCAAAAATATAGCTGATACTTTCATAAATAAACTACTGTACACATGACAAGGCAAGCTTAGTGAAGGAAAACTAAGTATGCCAACAGTAGGGGTTAATGTAATTAATTTACAGCACAACTGGTTTTGTGTTGTTTATATTCAGAGTGTTTAATAAAAAGAAGCGATCTTGGGTGGTAAATAACACAGAGGATTTGAGGTGGGAGACATTCAGTCTCATGTAGGGAAAGCAGAAGATTTTCCTGTGAATGTTTGCCTGTCTGACAGCAAACCCATTGGCCACACAGTCCCACTGTCCCAAATGACTGACAGGAAGCTATGTAGACAAAAGGCAAGCATTTTTGTAGAGGGGCACTACCTCCCAGTACCCTCAAATGTGGGAGATGTACTGCACACACCCCCATCTATAAAAATGCCAACTCTGATTTTACACCATCTCACTGAAAAGGAAAACAATATATTTGCCTTTTTTCCAGGAGACTGTGACAAATAAGGCAGAATATTTATTGATCCATTATTCTGATAGTGAGTTTAATGTTTTAGATTGAGTGAATATATATTTATTGATCCATTATTCTGATAGTGAGTTTAATGTTTTAGCTTGAGTGACTATAATTGTGTCTTTGACATAGTAAAGATGCACTGAGTCACTAGAATAGTGTTTTAACATGGCTTTCCTTGCTCTTTCATTTCACTGGTGAACTAGTGTAACAGTAAAGACCATCATGGACCCTTGTAGAGCATCACTTTTGCAAAACATCTCTTTGCATAAAACCTCAAAGACAACTAGTACACCCCAATAATGAAATAGAAGTAACGTCTATCCCTGCAGTTGATTCGTTAGTAGTGGGTGGTGCACTGAATCCCCTGTAGCAGAAGGCTCTGACACAGTTACCCTTGTTAAGCTGTATAACACTACATCTCTCAGTGTAACGGTGGCCAGATCTACTCCACGGCCTGGTTATATCTACACTGGACCTCTAACAGTTGGTTTTATTGATTACGATATGTGGTAATATGTTGGCTTACTACTTTTTCAAGCAGTTTATCGCTTAGCATGCAAACTGCCCTTTACTTTTTAACCTTTATTGAGTCGACTGCATTAAAAATGCGAATAATTTTTATTTGCTTCCCCAAACTGGGTACTGTACATTGTTATATGGTGGGCAATAGGAGGAGCCTAGAGTTTAATGAAAGCAGGATAGAGGTTATCTAAGGACATAGATCCATGACTTCTTATGCCATACAATATATCCTTCCTTTTTTTTCTGAATACATTTTAGAAAAATGTCTCAAAACATGAAAGACTGAATACATAATAGAATGAAAGAAGCCTTTGTCTAAACTGTTTTGGCAGGGATGCTAGCCCCCTTGAAGGCCATGGTTAAGACTTTGTCTCCCACCCCTCCCCAATATCTTCTAAACCCAAGGTCACAGAGACTCAACACTGTGCAAGTTTGAGGTCAGAGTATATAATGAAGCAGGCATAGTGTAAAAGGCAGGGCTTGTCCCATTAAAACATTGTTTTAGTGCGTTATCTTATTTTTAAGTTTTACCAATATTTAGATTTTTTTACAAAAAAAACATGTATTACATTCATGAGTAATCCTAATGTATGGTGCACCATATTTCATCAGCAACTGGCTGCTTCATTTCCTACCCAATACCTAACAACCCCCCCCCCCCTCAGTTTCCCTTTGGGCTTGCCTTCTACTTCCTGCTGGTACCATTTTTACTCTTATAGTATTCTAATACTTCCTTCCATTGTTTTTTTTTTCTTTTTTTCCTCCTGCCCCTTCCTCATGTTAGTCAATTTTTTTGTCTTCTCCCCATGTTCATGAATCTCTTATGTAATTCATTCTCCCATTCTGTTTTTGTCCCCCTTCCAGTTTTGAGTGATGATGGTTTTTACTTTCTGTACTCAGCAATCAATAATGTTTGTTTCTGTCTCTTCCAGATGTTGTCCTCTTTCATTATACCCCATATACTGATTTCCCAAGTATACTGTGCTTCCTTTTGAAGTATGTCTCACCAAATCTTTTGTGCCTGCCCTCAGACCTCTATTACTTACCCACGATCCCAGAATATATGTGTCATTCCTCTCTTTCTCCTGACACCTCCAACAGCTTTTATTTATTTATTTATTAGACATTTGTTGACCGAGTTAGTCCGACTGGGCAACAGACCATTTTCAGCAGAGAATTGATGAGAAAAGCTCCAATTTTACAAGTTAAAAAATGAATTTGTGTAAATTACAGTTATAAAAATGATGGAAAAATGTAAAAGTTAAGTTACAAAAATATAAAACAGAAAATACAGATTAATTACCTAGAAAATAATTTTGAGGCATAAACAGGTAGTGAATTCAGACTGATTTCATTCAAAATACTTTCAAGGCATAATAATAAATACATTCAGGTTATCAGTTGCAATATATTAGTATAGGGCAAAAAAATCAGTAGTACAGCCTATAGGGGGTCTATATTGCTCCCCTATAGTTATGAAGTAGTACAGGATGAATGTAGAAGGAATGAAAACCAGGTTCTTCCTGTCTTCCTTTCTATTCCAGTCTCATGGAGATTAGATACCATCACTGCAGTATGTTCAGGTTTTGATCTCCCACTCTGTGCACTTTATACATATACCTCACTATCTGAATTGTTTTCTGTTGCAATACTATAGATCCCATCCATCATTCCTCCCTCTCCATGTTCTTTCTCATTTTCTCTTCCTCAATCTTGTCTCTTATTTCCCTTAGCTCTTTGAAGATCTATTTGGATTTTGCCTCTCTGGCATTTTCTATTTCCTTCATGATGTTATCCTCTCTCTTTTTGCCCTGCTCCTCTTGCCCTCTCTCTATATTCTTTTTCTAGGTCTCCCTCAGTACCAGCCAGTTCCACCAGTGGGACGTTGGTGTTCTGTACTTCTATATTAACACCTCCATTGTTTTGAATCTTTCCCAGCTTTCTTTTCTCTAACTCTTCCATTCTTTTGAATCTTTCCCAGCCTCCTTTTCTCTAACACCTCCATTGTTTTGTATCTTTACCCATCCTCCTGTTCTCTAACTCTTCCATTGTTTTGAATCTTTCCCAGCCTCCTTTTCTCTAACACCTCCATTGTTTTGTATCTTTACCCATCCTCCTGTTCTCTAACTCTTCCATTGTTTTGAATCTTTCCCAGCTTCCTTTTCTCTAACTCTTCCATTGTTTTGAATCTTTCCCAGCCTCCTTTTCTCTAACACCTCCATTGTTTTGTATCTTTACCCATCCTCTTGTTCTCTAACTCTTCCATTGTTTGGAATCTTTCCCAGCCTCCTTTTCTCTAACTCTTCCATTGTTTTGAATCTTTCCCAGCCTCCTTTTCTCTAACACCTCCATTGTTTTGTATCTTTACCCATCCTCCTGTTATCTAACTCTTCCATTGTTTTGAATCTTTACACAGCCTCCTATTCTCTAACTCTTCCATTGTTTTGAATCTTTCCCAGCCTCCTTTTCTCTAATTCTTCCATTGTTTTGAATCTTTCCCAGCCTCCTTTTTTATAACTCTTCCATTGTTTTGAAACTTTCCCAACCTCCTTTTCTCTTAACACCTCCATTGTTTTGAATCTTTACCCATCCTCCTATTCTCTAACTCTTCCATTGTTTTCAATCTTTACACATCCTCCTATTCTCTAACTGTTCCATTGTTTTGAATCTTTCCCAGCCTCCTTTTCTCTAACCCCTCTATTGTTATGCATCTTTATCCATCCTCCTTTTCTCCAGCCCCTCAACTGTTTTGAATCTTTACCCATCCTCCTTTTCCCTGAATACCAAATCCTCTTGAGATATCTAACTTCATCTCCAGATTTTTTTCATTTCTCTTCTCTCTCCTTGCTCCACACCCTTCCGTTCTGCATATTTATGGAGTTCCTTCCCCTCATGTTATACACGACAGTTCTTTTAGAACTGCTTCATTCATGTTGTTTATTAAAGGACGTCTCCATCTGCCTTATCCTCTGTTATTTTAGAGTCCATATGTAGGAATATAACTGAGCATCTACCCCACCCATTATCCTATTCAGTCTCATTTTTGCCTTGCTCACTGTTTTCATCTTACCTATTTTGACCTAGTTCTCCATGTCATGTTGCATTTGTTGTAGCCTTTTGTCCTTAGAGTCCATTTTATGTAGTGGAATAGGTGAAGTGTCATTTGTAGTATCATCAGCCTTGCTAATGGAGGAGGCCTGGCCACTGTATATAAATCACTTACAAACATAGACCTATATTCAAAACATATCCCACTTCAACAAAGTCAAGATTCTTATCTCATTTGTTCAACTTAATCCACAAAAATCTGTGTGCACAAAAACACTATAATACCACCACATAATAATCTAGACAATAATCCTTCCCTACTTGAAGACATATTAAACTAGCATCCCTAAAGATGTAACATGAAGCAATCTACTAGAAGATATTAGTAATAATTGAGAAAAGTATACTGACAATCCAAAAAACTGTGCATGAACCTATACACCTTTACAAAATTGATATAGTACCCTACCTGCATTCTTAAATAAAAAAAACACTGTCCTATACTGGATATTGACTACAAATCCAGAAAATATACATCAGTCTGGTATACCACCACACTCACTAAGTGAAAATCATCCTATCTAATCAGATCCCAACTAAGCTCAAATGTCCCATACAGTACAACTTTGTCCTCAACTAAGTTTAGTCTAGATGTTTTCATTGCTACTCTGAACCAATGCAACTGAAAAAGTCTCAAAAATATCATTAGATGATGCAACTATGACTTTTCAGTAATATACTACAAGACAAACTGAACAAGCAGGCCCCAATAAAAAATTACTCCTGAAGACTAGACCAGGACCATGGTTGACTTCCTCTTCAAAGAAACCTATAGAATAAAGAGATAAATTATGGCAGCTGTGACACATGAACAAATCAACAGCCATATATCAACAGTATAGACCACTGAGAAAGCAAAAAAACATATAAATAAGGGCAGAAAGAATATTATCAAAAATAATAATGCAAACAACAAAACAATGCTAGACCATTCTAGGCCGCTATCAACAAGCTACTCAAACCTGGCAAAATCCCTCAGCCAAACCCATTGCCCAATCAAGCAGAAAATGAAGCTGCTACAGCTTTCAACTCACACTTCATAAATGCAGTCACCCAACTACTGAATACCCCTCTTGTGTCAGCACATTCCTTCTCACCACACTACTAAGTAACTGTCCAGCTTTACCACTCCTGTCTCAGACCACTCCTTCTTCCCTCACCACTAAGTACCCCTCTTGTCTCAGGCCAGTCCCTCTTACCTCACCACTAATTATGCCTCCTGCCTCAGGCTAGTTTTTCTTACTTACCACAAAGTACCCCTCCTGTCTCACACCAGTCCTTCTCACCTCACCACTAAGTACTCCTCCTGTCTCAGACCAGTCCTTCTTACCACACCACCAAGTACCCCTTCTGCCTCAAACCACTCCATCTCACCTCTCTACTAAATACCCCTCTTGCCTCAGGCTAGTCCTTCTTACCTCACCACTAAATACCCCTCCTGCCTCAGACCACTCCATCTCACCTCACTACTGAATACCCCTCCTGCCTCAAACCAGTCCTTCTCACCTCACTCTACCAATAATTAAGAAGCTTTTCAGCTTTATGCTGTACCCACATTCACCATATGAAACTTGTGATAAAGCTTAAAATACAACACCATCTGCAGATAACCTCCCAGCTGAATATATAAAATACCAGCGGAGTCTCTCACTTATCCAGTCTCCATATTAATCAATAGGTCTTTTAATGAACCACATGTCACTGCCATCTTGTGGCAGAGCTATATTATCCATCAATAGAACTGAACTATAGACCAGTCACAATTCCACCCTCCCTAAATTCTTAGAAAGATGCATACATAGTCAAATTACAAAATATCTTCTAGACAAAAAAAAATGTCCAACACCCAGCATGAATTTCTCCCAAAACACAGTACAACTGCAACCCTCATTTCCTATGTGAATACTACTAATTCTTATTGCGACAGTAATCAACTAGTCTCCTAAACCTTCCTTGAAACATCAAAAGCTTTTGACACCGACTCCCACCCTGAACTATTGCAAACCTTAGAGGACCTGAATGTGTCTGACCAAACTCTCCTGTGGTTCCAATGTTACTAAATAATAGCATCCAAGCAGTCAAATGGAAATACACCCCCTCAGTATTTCTCCGCGGAGACATAGGAGCCCCAGAAAGATCAATTCAAGAACATCTTCTCTTCAACATATTCATTAACAAGCTCCACACAGCCGCAGGCCCATCTGAATTAATTCAATTCAACAATGATGCCACACTCATATGTGTAACCCTTCCACACATGAGCTGCAAAAACATATGCAAAACACATACAATTTGGTTAAAAACTGACTCTAACCCCACAGTCTAATAACCTTCCTCAAAAAATAAAATCATGGTCTTCCATTTCAAGAACATAACTGCTCCTACACTCAATATAATTCCATCCCAAAATATAAAAATAGATACCATCCCACATGCAAAACTGCAAGGGATCACAACTGGCAATCAACTCATATTTGGCATATACATCCAACATACCATAAAAAAAAAGCCATCAGAAATCCGACCACTTATACAGGGTCAAAGAATTTCTAACATACGCCAGCTGTATAGCCAGTACCTCTGTTTATCAGCTAGTTACTCTGACATATGCCTGCCACATATTTATTAGTGTCCAAACACTTCAGCCAAACAAGTTTACCCAAGGGCTATAACAGAATAACCAGATTTTCCATTGCTGTACCCTCCACTTTAATACAAGCTTCAGCGGTTAGAACATCCCAGTCTCATCAAATACAATTAGAAATGTCTTACTCCGTACTATACCAGTACAATAAATGTCCATCCATAGCTACCTTAATGACACAATACAAAACCCACAGACACTTGCAATCACAAGAAAAAGTACTGGCCTATGTCATTAAAACACAAAATGCACTTGACAAGTCCCTGTACCCCCATGCAGTATCACTATTATGGAACAGTTTACCTGTACAGCTCAGACTAATTGAATCAAAAGAAAACTTCCTCAAGGCCCATCGTTGTTACTGCCTCCATGACAGAATATGTAAGTGTCTCTCACCACCTGACTGAAACATACAGTCTATGCTATCCTACCTCTCATCTTCCCAATTTTAACTATCCCATATGGCTTCCAATTTGTGAATTTGTTTATACTCATGCAAATTTCTTCCTGATTGTCTCAAAACATGCTGGTTAAAATTGTTCTTGAGTATATGTGTTTACGAAAATTGTATCTGCTTATCTCATAATGTGTTTGTAAAAACTGTACTTGCATATCTCCTATTGTGACACATCCTGCATTCCCTTGTGCGTAGTGGCAATGTAATTAATAGCAGTATCTGTTTATTATTGTTAAGCTACTAAGTTGTAAAATTACTAATTTAATAAAAAATGTTTGCATGCTTACAAATGGAGCTTCTCTCCCTGGGTCTTTACTGAAAAGGGTTCCTTGTCTGCCCAAGACAGATAACTCAGTCAACAGTGTAATTAAATACATAAATAAATCAGTGCATTAACTCTCTTAAGCATTGTATTTGACTTCACCCATGCTTTGGATGAGTATACCTTAGCTTTTTCCAACTTTCTCTTGGTTTTTCCTCTATTAAATCTTCTACTATGCACTTGGAGAATCCATTTCTTTAGTCTCACCTATCCCCCCTTCACTCTTTCTGTTTTTTATTACCCCTGTCTTTTTGTTGTTGTAATTAAATCCCACCATTTTCCTAAAATCCTCAAATGTCTCCCATCAATGCAGCCACATCTGCTGATATAAACTTGCAGTTTTCTGCATATCATGCAAACTGGGACGTAGCCCCTCTTTTTCCAACACTGGCAATTGTGTCTGACTTTTATTGTTAGCTCCTTGATTTCATGTGTAAATTGGCCTGAGAGAGTGGCACCCGTCTCTGGCACCCCCTCTGTCCTTTTTCTTCTCAGATACCCCTCCATTTATGAATATATCATTTTCTGTGTCTTGGTGTAAGGCCTGTATCTAATAGATGATCTTTTCCTCTGCCTGCCTTGGCTGCAGTATCGTCCATAAGGAGGCCCACTTCACTATATCAAAGACCTTCTGCAGGTAAAAAAAAACAATCCTCCATTTCTCCTCCTCCTCTCTGTGCATAAATTCTGGCAGGTCCTACCAGTTTTCTTCTGCCTTTCTTCGCTTCATGAAACTATTTTGTCCTTCTTCAACTATTTTTTGGCAATATTTTGTCCAGTCTTACTGTTAATTCTTTCACAAAATCTTGATATCTATATTAATCAAGAAGAAAGGCCCATAGTTTCCCATTGCCTCCCATTGTCCTCTACCTTAAGGTAACATGGTTATAATTCCCCATTTCATACTTTTAAATGTTTAAAGTGTCATGCATTCTCTTGTATTTCTGCTCTAAGATCTTACACAAATCTTCCCTCCTGTCTCCCAGTTAGAGAATTCCAGATGGATTCTGTGTGGCCTTACAGCTTTCTCCTCCTTCATCTTGTACACGGATTTCCTGATCTAATCCCTTGTCATTTCTGAGTTCAGTGTGTTACTTTAGTTATCCTCCAGCCCATATCCCTCTACATTCTTTCCCCAGTTCCATTCTGAGACATCTCCCCCTTCCTGCACTTTGTAAGGCTCTCTGTAGTATTCCTTCATGTTTCCCCTGATTTGCTTATCCACTTCTCCAGTACCACTGTTGAATTTCTTTCTCTGTAACAATTTTATTCTCCAGTTCCATTATTATTTCTTTTTCTCTAACCTGCAGCTCTTTCTTTCTCATTTCCTCTGGTGTTCTACTCCTCAGTTCCCTTCTTGCTTTCCTTTGGCACTTATCAGTTTTCCCTCGCAGTAACCTTGATCCTATCCCACCACAGTTCTTCCAGTCGGTCTCCATCTTTCATATTGTCTTGTATTGACTCCTTTTGTAGTTCTTGCAGTAGGTCCTTGTCTTTTTTCCTTGCATTTATACCCCACCCTCTTCCACCCCATACTTATCATTTCTGCCCCTCCATGGTTATCTTAAAGTCTCACTAAGACATAATCCGACGTGTCTTTCCTGTAATCGGACTCTTCCATTATTTTCATTAGATTGTCTTTCCCTAGGAACCTGTCTAACCTACCTGCTGGAAGATGCCTCTGTCTCTCTCTCTCTCTCTCTCTCAGGTACATTTCCTTCTGAATGGCCATCCACCTTCCCACTTTCAATCCTTGGTCTAGTTGTTTTGCTGCATTTCCTCCTACCATACAACCTGTCTTTTCCTGGTTCAGTGGTGACATTTAATCCCTCACCATTCTCTCTATCCTATCTCTTCCTATCTGTGCACAATTAGCAAAAAGGTCATGTAGAATCCTTCTCCACCCCCTTTGTTTCCTTTTTTTCATATTGTCAAGCAAGTGCCTCCCACCATTCCCTGCCAGATGATCCATCCACCTTACCTACTTTTTACCAGTTTCTTCTCTGTTTATCTGTAAATCTCTGTTTTGTTGCTCACCTTCCCTTACCATCTCGATAATACAGTATCTTCTCCCCCTCTAATTTTCAGTTTTGTTAATTATAACAGAAAACGTTTCCCCAAGTCGTCCAGATTTTCTCCTTCTTCTGACAGGATTTGATGAACCCCCAGTGTTTCACATACTTATTTTACTTTCCTTACTATTTCTGCCCACTCCTCCCTCCTCATTTTCCAAGTTACTACCATCCAGCATAACCATCCCTCCAGGCCTTTCCTCTGAGCAGATCATTGTTCTCTTTGGTGGATGCCTACACTCAGACACCTGCTCCACTTCCCGGACCTCTAAATCCCTGCCTTCTGGCTCTTGCATATGCATGGGTATGCCCTGTGTGTAGGCCTTTTTAAACTTTATTATGCTTCTTTCCAGTGTCTCCACACTAACACATTGCATGCCAAACCAGTTCTGATGCAATAATTTTTTTATATCACATATTACCATTCATTAGTCTTCCTGCTCTGCCATTTCATGTCTATCTGGTATTCCAGCTTCATTTATATGAAGTCCAACATTGTTTTCGTACTTTCTTTGCAGTCTTGTAGATTGTAAGTGTGTTACTTATCCACCACTATTCCTTTATTACACTTTTGTCCATGACTCATTTTTTTACCTTACATTTCCCTTCTTCCCATCCACACATTCTTTTGCATGTCCCCTAGTCGTTACATCAGCAAACTTATTTCTTACTAGGCTTAGATATTAGGCTTATTACAGTAACAGCAGTTGCTCATGCATCATTATCCAACTGACAATATGGTCATTGATCTAGGTGATGGTCACTGTTGATACAACACCCTGACTCCATGTACAGAATAGAAAAAGGGAGCTGATGCAAATGCTCATTAAGTAGTATTAAAATATATTTCTTATGTTGAAGGCTTTCACTCACACCAGTACAACTGATTTACCCATCATTGCTCTGGAAACTTCTTCCTTTCCAGTCACTGTTTGTAAAGTCTTGATGTTGTGTTCCCTGTGCCAGTTTTCACAAGGTAAGGTCCAGTTTAATTTCCTACATCCTTCTTCCTGTATAACCCATCACCTTTCTTTTATTGCCATTTCTTTCCATGTATTTGTTTCATAGGATTAATAGGAGTTTCAAAGCTATTTCAGTCTCAATACCATGTAACCTATGCCAATAGCCCTCTCAGGCTTTACCTCATTCCTCAAGGCGAGAGAGACCAGTTAGTCATGAGGTAAATTGGAGAGTATCCATCCAGCTGCAGAGCTGTATCCAGCTGTAGGTGACATAGGCAGTCGCCTACTGCCCCATGAAAGCTAGAGTGCCAAAAATGGGTAGAATTAAAAAAATTGTATAAAAAATATGTATATTATAAAAACACACCGTGTATTATTTTCTTTTAAAATCAGATTACGTTCCGATGGTTCACACTGTTGTTCACAATCTGCTGCTTGGCTTGGCTTCCTCAACTTCCACTATAGTGTGCATGGGTTTCTACTTCTTCTCGGGAATAGAAAACCAGCACCACTAAGCTGGTACATTGGTCTGCCACCCCCCCCCCCGCCTGATTGACTTAAAAGCTCAGTATGGTCTGACATATTGGCAGTTAAAACCATTATGCATACATTTACTGCTCTTTTTCTTCTTGCTCTCAAATCTGTTGCCTGCTCTGCTGGTCGACTGATATGAATCAGCCCTCCCTCCACTCTTCCTCACTTGAGTCATTATTTTCAGTCCATTTATTGCTGTGGTGCTGGTATGCAATTTATTACTGTCTTCTTGCCTGTCATGCAGCAGTTTATTTATTTACCTATCTGCAGTTTGTTAACCGGGTGGGAAAGTCCAGGCATCTTTTAAATGAAAGTTTGAAACAAGAGAAAAACACAGAAGCTCAACATTCTTAGGTTCATAGGTTCATAGGTGTGTACTAGGCTAATGGACCTGAAGCCTTTAAAAGCCTAGCCCATAGGATTACCCTGGCATCGTGCCACCCGACCTTAGTTCCGAGTGCCTTTGTAGGGTAGAGCCACTGGAGTGATCCCCAGGTGAATTTTCTATTTCCCATCCACTCATCAATATTTGTCTTGAAGAGGGCCAGTGAGGTGCTCTGCTTGACATGTATGGGAAGTCTATTCCATAGCATGGGCAGTCTCTGGGTTATGCACCTGTCCCTCCAGCATGTTCTGTTGATTGTGGTAATGAGGTTGAGGTCTCTGGATTGTCTGGTGTGGAGCAATTTGGATTTCTTTAGATGTAGGATTTCTAACAGAGCTGGGTCAGACATGGCTTTGTAAGTCAAGCAGAGATCGCCTCTAAATAGGCAATATGAGACAGAGAATAGTTGGAGTTTT